>NC_056728.1:1581958532-1582141032 GCF_019279795.1 Protopterus annectens | reverse complement strand
CTTATGAAGCAGCGTCCCATCTAACTTCATACACCAATCATTGAATTACCTTCCACCAAATAAGCAGCATCCTTACCTCAGCTTGCTCATCTATTCAGCAGACTTCCTCCAGCTGCTCATTTTCCTTTTCCCAAATACTTGAAATGAACCCAGACACCAGTCAGGGAACAGAAGAGGGCAAGCCTGTCCCTCTTCTCCACCAACCAACCTGAATAGGTTGTTCCCCCTCATTTCTACCCCAAATTTTAAACCCAACTACCTCCCAACTTTTAAACCAACTACCTCCCATAAAGGGAAGGGTTAAGACAAACATCATTCGGTGTACCCATCCTCTGTAAAGTAAATTAGAACCCCAAGTAATCACCAAATTGATTTTCCTTTCTTAGTGAATCATCTGCCTAGTAATCCCCCATCATACCCACTATTCCAAAAAGAAAATTTGTAATCCCAAAACCACCCAAATACTAACTTCAAAACTGTACTTCAAACTTTAATGATCAAACACTAAGACCCAGGAAAAACAGAACCCCGTAACCTAATTCCTGAACTCCCTATCCCAGCCGTGAAGTACTCTACATGCTCAACCTTAAACCCCCCCAATTCACTCAGTACCAAATGGCAATCAGGCCACCATCCAAAATTTGTAAATTAACATAACCTTGTTCCCTCTAACATACAAAAGCCACCACTAAATCCCCCTGACCAACTGGAATGTCCTGCCCTATATACAAGCCTGAACCAGATAATGCAACCACCTGTCCACCAGTCTCCTACCCCCAGTGACTGCAACACAATTTGACCAAGCTAACACCCCCTACCATCTACTTGAATTATAAAGCTACCCCCAAATTCCTGCAGCAAGCATCTGGTCCTGCTAACCCAGCCTGACAACCAGCAAACCATACCACAGTCATATCAACCCTGACAATAGGCTCTACTCCTTCAGACTTCCCCAACTAAAAGTATGATGCCTGCTAAATTGAAAACACACACCAAAATCCCATATTCCCTGGATTTCCCCTTTAATGCTTTCCTCTCAATATGCCCTCTGTCCTTCCATAATGAATTCAACCCTAAACATCCGCTAGGAGACCTCAAACCAAGCCTTGCTTACTTGACAGTAATCAGTCTTTGCTTGCCACTCCAGCCAAACAGCATGCATCACCTTCAGGTCACCGACTGATGTGACTCTCTGTACCTTTATGGGAACAATGGTCAATATACGCTGATCTCTCATATATGTAAAAGAAAAGAAGCTGTTAATACACTGCCATAAACCAAAGTATCTTTAATCTTAAATGCTAGCAAGGGGACCACACCACTATCTTCCTTCAACCCTGTCCGAAGTATGAGTAAGTCTAACTCTTCTCATAATACCCAAAGGCTTAAATGTCATATATGACATTAATACCAATTGCTAAGGAGACAAGTTATCTCCCAGAGAATGCCCCATCTCTGAAACGTAATATGTTGTTGTCCACTCCAAACACAACCTTGATGAGTGGGTGGGTAACCACAAATTCGTCCCAGGCATCTTACTGTGACAAATCCCAGGGGGGATAGCTAATTTTGACTAACCATACACCTTCCCAAACCCTATGGGTGACATCCCCTCCCCAGAATAACCCTGTCATAGAAGATAAAAACAAAGATACCATCTAAAGTAAGGGCCTAGAACACAGCCCTGTGGGACCTTGACTGTAGCCAAGGATTTTGTCTGTTGAGTTGCTGCATGATACTTGCCATGTCACATTTGTCAGCCATGCAGGTAACCATCTTATCAAGAGTACCTAAACCTAGGTGTGCTAATTTTACTGAACAGTATGTGTATGACCCTGGCAAATACTGAAGTGAAATCCATATAAATTACCTCACAGCACAATCTTCCAGTCATAGCAAGTATACTGCTATAGAACTTCATGTTACATGTGGTAATAGATCCGTTTTCAACATATGCCTGCTGATATATGGTTTCAAGTCTGGACATTCTGCAAAATCTGTATAGATAGGAGGTAGATTCAGAAGCCCCCTTGCGACAAGACCGACAGCCAACAGTCAGCAGAAGCCATAGCAATAAAATTGCTACAAGACACAACAAAGAGCAATACCATCAAATGGGTGCATATTAAACCACTCGTGTTCATGACCATATTAAGCCTAAACCATTCCTTCTTGTGATCAAAACACTGCATGTTATATTTAAGGAATATTATGGCCTTTTCATGCCACCCCAGTTAAAATCTGTCCCACTCAGGCACTGATATCCTTGTTTCCTATTCAGACTCTTACTTGCTTACCTACAATTTTCTCTCTTCACTCCTAAAGATTAAATCGATAATAGCGGGTCACAATTCAAACTCTTCATGAAATGCCCCTTCAAACGTGCACCTTAATACAACAGCATGCAAGGTAATGGTATCCCCACCTCCAACTCTAGCCACCCTTGAAGCGCCTGCTCTGAAATGCAACAATTAACCACCTCTCACCTAAAGCATCACCCTCATACAATTGCAGACCCCATCACTTGAATAACAGGTTGTAAGCCTTCTGGCCCCACTCTCCGCCGCCATGTCCCCAAAAGCAGGGAGAATCGCAAAATGATACCACCACAGCTAAGTTCCCCTTGCTGAAGGAATCCTGGGTGGAAAATTGATAAATGTTTACCATCTAGTACTTTTAATACATATTTATTGACTTCTGTCTCAGAAGTCTACCTAAACCATTTTGTATAAACCAGAATTAAGTTATATGAAATGTAATAGAGTTCCCAACATCTTGTGTCTATGCAACAAACACCTTATCAGTATGACACTCCTTTTAACTTCTGCACTAAGTTATAATGTGGTTTACTGTATGTTTTCATCTTCTCTCACGACAACAATCCCAGCGATAAAACAGATGACAAAACGCTACAGTACAAATCCATCACACAACAGATATGTTACCTATCACATTGGCTGGATTAAATCAATGTTTATCTAATCCACCACAGAACATCATGCAAGACAAGTTCACAACTCACAAAAGATATTCAGCAGCAATCATACTCAAAATCTACCTGCACAGCAGCAACAAATTAATCACAGCATATTACCCCACTCACAAACTGCCCATAACATCCAGCTGCCAAACACCTACCACCAGTGATAACTTTGAGTGCTACACGGCATAGCAGTGCCCCAGTACACAGCCCCATGACTAATCCTGTACCCACAAAGTCAAATGCTTGCCATTATTTACTACTTAAATCCTCATAACTCAACAGCAAAGCATAAATTCTATGACAAGCGGACTAAAACAAAACTGGACAGAGGAGAAATACTTCTCCTGAACCGCTGGGCCTTACTTCCATGTGGATAGGCCCGGAGGTGCCTGTGCCACCCTAGCAGGGTTTTCTCTGTGAGTTATGGCACTGCTGATGATCCTGACTGTACTTTACTCCCAAGGGGACTGCAATAGTATTAGGGCTAACATTTCAAGGGAAAGATGAAAACCTCACTTAACCAAAGCAATAAATCTGGCCGAAGTGCACGGTAATGAATTGCCAGAAACAAACATTTGGCCGTAATTCCCCCCACCCAAAAACAAAATTCCAATCATATAATCTAATAAAGTGAGAAGCCCTATTCACAAAACCCCACAAAGACCAGTTATGAATAAGCTTAGTCGCCAATATTTAAGCAAATAAACTAGTGTGTCTGTAACGTTCATTCTTTGCCCGTGTAGCTAATTTCTGGAAGCCCAGGCGGAATGTCCACACAGTATGATATAAACATTTTTTTTGAGGAATGCTTTAACTGCATGTAAACTGAGCATGTGTGGTATTTTACTGTCAGTAAAGCTTGCAGCCCATGAAAAAGCACCCCCCCCCCCAGCTAGGACCATAAACCATCAACTAAGGTTGTTTCCCAACCAAGATACTCTTCACCCCCCATCCCGACAGCACCAGAAACAACACGCCATCACAGCACCCTCTAAACACAGAACAAAAACCAGGGACACAATTCCCCATATCAACCAACACAGCCCTGCAACCACTTGAGCTTTCGAGTGGGACAAGCAAGCACTTACTTTGCAACCTGTTAAAACCGTCACTCAGCTCTGTAGAAACTGCTGATACCTGAAAAGACAAATCGTGTCAGCTTCCCCCAAAATCACTCACTGTAGCAAAACATAGCGATGATAACAACACAATAATGCCTGTGCATTACTTGCTCCTCCCCTCTCAACTACAAATACAGGGACACGCTCTGTAAATGCTGCCTAACAGGGACATGCTCTGTAAATGCTGCTTAACTTGTAAAAAAAAAAAAAAAAACACTTCATGTTCTAATCACCATGCCACAATCCACAAACCATAAAGGCGCTATTACTGGTTTTACCACCAAACTGTTCACATAATGCCGACAGCTGCTAATATTATCCCGCACATACCTGGCAAATGGCCATAACTCCATGAGCCCCCTAACCCGCGAAAAACACTCCATCTCATTAAACAGCCCATGTGACCAGTCCTTAATAACGAGTGCCTCCACTTCCCCTGCACCAAATAAATGTGGCACAGTTTCTGACACTTCATTGTAATCTAGTATGATTTTGACAGAAGGATGCTCTGAATAGCAATGAAAACTGTCATGTACGTTATGCTTTTTTTTTTTTTCCTACTTCTTTCCTGGCACAATAATAGACTTTGAAAAGAACATGGAAGAAATATACTCTGAAAATTGTTGGCCAGTGTGAATAGACGCCATAGATTTTGCAATTGTGCCCATTTTTGCAGACTTTCCCAAAGTAGCAAGCAGAGTAAAGGTGCTGAAGGTCAAACTTCAACATAAAAGAAAACGAACATCAGTAAGCAATATGCAGCAAATTGACGATTAATTTGCCCAACTGAATGACGAAGACACACTGCTTCCCTTAATGGGAAGGCAAGCTTCTACAATCCGAATGAACTGGAAAGCCACCCCATCAGCAAAATTACCACAACTCCACCAACAAATTGCTGCTGCCTTTGTATCCACAACCACATTCTAACATCATGCTACCATGTGCATCTGCTTACGAGCCCCACTAAGTGTCAACCATAACCCTAAGACAGCACTTCAATCCCAGCCCCAGACCACAATTCAAGAATTCTATAAGTAAGAAAAGGAAAACACTGCCTTACTCCCCTCTAAAGAATTAACAGGGGAATAAAGCATAAACAATGTGGCAAATAATAGATATCCCTAAGCTTGGAAGTGGAGCCCCACTACACCCCCCCCCAAAAAAAAAAAAAAAACTGTAACGTACCTTACTACTATTAACCCAAGGCCTACCTGAACCCTTATGCACCTACAGGTCGTCAAGGATGTAGTACTTGCTGCAGCAAGTTCACGCCAAAATGTGATTGCTTACCCAGCTACACTTGTCTAAACCCCTTAAGCCCCTCCCCACCATTATCTCATTTCCTCCCCATCATCCCTCCCTCCATTTTAACCCGTTCACATCCCCAACCCAACTAATTTCCACTAATATATCACCCTAACCCCTCTTGAAGATGTCCCAGGACAACTTGGTTTGTAACCAAACCTCATTTGTTCCTGTTTGTGTACTGCAGCTAATAGCTACAGTTCTTACATTCTGACTTTGGGCTCTGTTGGTCGGTAACTCTGATAATGCTCTGTGTTGTTAATATGTAGCTCACATGCTCAGCATTTTTGAGCTCACAAGTGATTCACTGCTGTTCATTTGTTACTACTTTGTGGATTTAATGGACGAGTAATTTTCTAAAACAAAATGAGTGGTTTGGTTGCTGCACATAAAGCATTACAAAGCAGGCCTGCATCCTTCTTTTGTTTTTAAGTACTGCTACAAGCAGTCCATAAAATGCAAACAACCCCTATTAAAGGGTGTACAGGAGATGAGGGATATATTAGAAGGCATTATGAATAGAGATTTTTAAATTTAGCATATTTTAATGAATTTTCACTAATGCATACCTATATGGCATTTCTCTTCTTGCCTATAAGTTAGCTAGATATGACTTTTATCAAAGTTACCCTGCATAGGAGTTGCACTAATGCCTACTACCTCCAGTGAGTACTGGCATGTGATAAAAACCCAGAGCAGCTGATCTGCCTGTCGTGCACCCAGAACTTCAGGAAAAAATACATAAAAGTATTTGTTGCTCAACCTTATATAAGACAAAATGATAAATATCAATGTTTTTTTAGTTTAAAAAGCAACATAAACAATATCGCTTATGCAGCAATACAGACAATATGATTACAGCTGTTTTAATTAGCATTCTATGAGCAGCTTTCAATGGTTAGGTGGGATCAGTAACATTAATAATGAAAATAACAGCATGCTGCCTGTCAAGCAGATTCTTTCCACAGAAAACCTCCTTACATTAAACGAGTCCTTCTTTCTCACAGACAAATACTGTAATCTGTGTACATTGGGTTACAGTGAGACCTGGAAATAATCATGCTGGAACAGTTACACGCATTTTTGTGTTAAACAACCATGTCCTGGGTCAGCTCCTGGCTGGCTGTATGCACTGAAGCTGTCAGGTTAAAGCCTTTCTCTAATCCCTAAGTCCCATGGCCACCATTCTTTTCACCGCGTGGCTGCAAACTGATAGGGAAAAAGAGTTAGTCTGCAGCCAAATGGACAGAAGACCAATTAGCTATGCCCATATATTGCACAGTAGTGGACATGTGCTAACAAGCATTTTGCTGTCTGATGAAACATACATACTCTATACAAATACTGAGACAATCTACATTGAATTCAAATATGCCATATAGTATCACATGAAACTACACTATTTAAAAATAAATAAAAAAGAAATGACGATGGAATTCACTTAACTGTGATTACTGTGAATCAGTTATTACAGGAAGAGTAACATGTATATATGTGGGGGGCTGCAGGGGTGAAAGAGCAGTGACAGAATATTGATAAGTTATTTGGTTTTTAGAAGAAAGCTGCTTGTAGGAAACAAATGTAGTGTGAGTGTATGTGTGGGGGGAGACATTAATTAGAGGAGGGTAATGATGGTAGGGGAATTCCTAGCTGTATTTGTTCTTGTATAACTTGTTGCTGTGAAAGTGCTAGGTTTCTGGACCAGTAAATAAAGTGGTGGTAGGTATCAAGTTTAGACTAGACCATACATACTAGAGGAACTAGACACTGTACTTCTACAATATGGTTCAGTATGCAGAAGTAGAAAGAAACAGGAGGAGTGTATTATATAGTGATAAACGGAGGGAAAAGGAAGCCAGTAGGGTGCGGTATCAACTACATGTTTAATAAGAATGAAAAGAAATTATGTGAGAGGCAAGGAAGAAAGCAAAGCAGTTGGGTAGCAATTGGAGGTTGGGGTAATAGAGACTAATACAGCAAAGGTAAACTAAGAATATCACTGCAAAAATGATACATGAATAGAAAGTAAGGGAAGGAAACTTTGTACATGGAATAACATTTTCCAAAACATAAGCAGGCATGTGTGAAATTAATGTGCTGTTTTAAGTTTAATCACTAAAGCATGACAGGGCAGCACAGTTCTGCTGGGTCCAGATGTTCACTGTACATTTTAGAGCTGACTATTAGTACCTGTTATTCTAGTTTGCCTGAAACTCCATCTGCTTGTTCACATTCCTCTCCTAAGGAATGCCCTTTGTAGCTTATCATCTGATAAAGGTAACATACATTGTCTGCAATCCTGGCAAACATATTAAATGAATAAAAATGGACATCCCTTATAGATTATGACTGCCCCATGGTATTCAATAGCTGATGAATGCAGAGAACACTATTTTGCCAGAAAAAGCAGAAGATTCCAAGAATAATAAGGCATTACATCTGTTCTTCTACTGCAAGAAAATAACCTACAGATCTGCACTTATCTAACAAAAAGGCTTTGGGAAGGGAGAAATTCTGTTTGTCTGCAATCTTGTTTACTGGATGTCTGATGTCCTGCTTAATTATAGAGGTAAATAAACAACTCCACTTTGTCTTTTATGAAGGATATAGGAATTAGCTGTATTTGGGAGATACAGCTTCACATCATAGGAATGTAACAAATGAGAGTATATTCCTGTCCATCTGTATCATAAAAAGGGGGTATGAATTTGTGCTGGCAATGATTCTTATACACCATGTTACTTTAGTATAGTGGTTCTTCATACACCAAGTTACTTTAGTATAGTGGTCCTTCATACACCAAGTTATTTTAGTATAGTGGTTCTTCATACACTGAGTTACTTTAGTATAATGGTTCTTCATACACCGAGTTACTTTAGTATAGTGGTTCTTCATACACCAAGTTACTTTAGTATAGTGGTTCTTCATAAACTAGGCTATTTTAGTATAGTGGTTCTTCATACACCAAGTTACTTTAGTATAGTGGTTCTCCAACTAAAGACTCACTGTTAATTTCAGTAAAACTAAAGATATGCTATTTGTTTCCCAGAAGTGGAATTCACTTATGGTATTAGTGTAAGTCCTTATGACAACTTGATTTAGCACCACACGGAAGCATAATTTACATGTGGAGCACTTTAAAGTCTCTCAGTGTTTCCTTCAGTGCATGGTTTAATTGACTGAATATACAAGGAAGATGGTTGGAAGATCCAAAGGGCTGCCCAGGCATTGGGTATCAATGTTCTCACTTGCTGGGACAGATCTTGGTCAGGTAATTCTAATGTTGACCATTGTGTATGCACCCAATGATCATATTTTCTCCAGCACCAACTTGAGGTTACAATAATGAACACAAATTAGCATTTGTAGGTTTGTTGCTAGATACCGTAAAACAAGCCATTACTTCACCAACTCAAAGAAAGCATGATACCTATTTGTTTTCCAGATGCACAGCTCTTATGGCAGATTAAAACCTGCTACTTATTATTTGTGAAGTGCTACCCCTTCCTAGCAAGTCAAATAAATACATTAATTAATAAAATAAAAGGTAATGAACAGTTTCATAGCTCTGCATTTTCTCCAGTCTAGCAACTAATGCTGGAAACCATCTTTTTCATTTTAAAAGTTTCAAATTATTGGCACTATGCATATCCACAACTTGCAACTCTCTGAGTCTGTCTATAAGGAGATACATACTAAATATAGTCCTTATTTATTTGGTGTGTTGAATTGTGCCTTTATGAGTGGCATAGCTTAACTCTTGGTCCCTGACTAACCCTGAATCATCTTATGTAAGAAGTGTAATTATATTTTGTTTGCTGTTTTCTTACTGTCGCTTTGTATCGTGTACTGGTTTGTGTGTAATGTTCCAAGGAGTTTGGGAAAATTATCTAGCTGAAAGATTTGGAAGCACATTCTCCATTTTACTTGCCAATACACTTGTGTCACTTTGTTTTACGTGATAAACATGCCTGATTTTGTTCACTTAAAATGCACCTAAACTTGTTCATTTGACTTTTTATTTAACCATTTCATTGTTGAAAAAGACTGGTTTGGTCCAGTCCATTAGACTGTTAATAAATAACTAATTAAATAAAAAACATAACATTTGTACATTTGGTCAGATGATGCATGATGTAATAAAGAAAGTTAGTTGTGCTGTTACTTTAAAGTGCGCTTTCTTAGATATTCAGTTTGTTCAGGAAGTTCCATGATTTATAACTGCAAATTCTTGCATCAGTTTTTCATCAGATGGTTGCATAAGCAAATCTGGATTAGGAATGACACCTTAAGTATCCCTTTTTTACACTAATCAAGTCATAGAAAATATCATGGGAACTATTCCTTGCCTCAAGAAAATACATTTCATGCCCTTGCAGAGTAAAAAAGAATTCTGGCTAAGTAAATGGAGCTATGTTATGGCTTCTGAAATAATCAAGAACAAAAATTCATCTTGTGGAGAGAATGAACAGGTTAGGAGCTAATATAATGTGACAGTGATGGTTATACCAGTCCTGGCTATGAGCAAGTTAGGGGCAGTTAATTAAATTCAAGCTACTCCCAGTCACAACTGAGCAGCAGTGTTAGTTTCTAGCAGTGACCTGCTACAGATCTTTAATCTCTGAAGAAGGGAAGACACAGTTAAAAGCACAGACTAGAAAAGTGATGGCTGAATATACCCCTGTACAGTGAGCAGCAGAGACGTGGGTAAAGATAAAGAGAATAGGAAAATCCCAAAGTCTGTATCGCTGCATTTCTTCTTTGGCTGGTAGAGTCGTATGTACACGCTTATCTAACTTGAGCTGATAATCAATGGTCTGTACAGGAAGTATGGTGGAACTGACTATTTCACTCATAGAATTATTGCAAGCAGGTTCCTATCAAATGATTGAACAGACAGATTGTCGAAAGTCATAAGATCTAAACCATATGATCGAAAATTCAGTCCGTCAAACCACTTTGACCGAGATTGCATTCCAGTGCAGATCAAGAAATTTGTCCTTTTCCCCACTATTGTGCGATCTCAGAGATGGTATAAACAATTATCAGGGAGTGTGGGGGGGCCTGCGAAAGCATTTTTTCTGTTGTATGTAAGTGCTATTTTCATTTGAATTTTTTTTCGATGGACTGATTGTTCGATTGTATGACTTTCATCAATCTGTCTATTTGATGGTTTGTCTTAGATGTATTATAAGCATTTACACAGAGGGTTCCTGATTTGCAGATAGTAGGAGACCATCACTCTCATTCTTGGAGCCTTTCCACGTTAGAAAAAAAAAACATGGATTTGTTTTCATTATTGTTAAGACATTGTCCAGCAGAACTTAACTAGAGTTATGTGGAGATAAATTTTCTAAGCAGCTTAGAGTTGACAATGGAGTCAGTTCAACCAGTCAAGCATTGCCACAGTGATCTCCCATCCTATTAACATGTATAATGAAAAGGGGAAAGCAACGAGCACTGTAGAAATCAAGTGACACTGGTAGGGGATAGACTGCACTGTCCCTTCTGAAGGAATGCACCCTATCTTATTTGCAGGTAATAAGGCCATTCCATATGAAGCTGTAATTTCCAGAAGGTGAGGGTAATTGACCATTTCCAATGCCTTAGAGATGCCTAAGAACCATGCCTCATTGACATTGTTACAGTTCAGACATACATGGATATAGTCAGTAGCATCAGGAAGGGCTGTGCCTGTGTGTCACAACTGGGGAGTTGGGGAATTGGGGAGTCCACCTCTACAAAGAGGACAGTCACAAATAGAGTCCCTCAGGGATCACTTCTAGGACTGCTCCTTTTTTGGCATTTACTTTTCAGAAGTCAAGACCAATGTCAGTGGTCTCTGGCTGACTAAATTTGCAGATGATTGCAAATTGGGAGCTGTCAATGTATCTCACACTGACACAAATGTTCTCCAGGAGTGGCTGGCACAGACAAACAACTAGTGTCAGAGCCATGGACTAAAACTAAATGCCAAGAAATGCATAATAGTATCCTTTGGGAAGTCATCCATCCCTGGTAACTATCATATTCACAACACATCCCTTAGAGTTGACCCAGTAGTCAGGGATTTAGGGACACACATAGATAGCAATCTAGCCTTTGATCACCATATGTCTACAGTGGTGAGGAAATCATTCTATGTTGGGCAACTTATAAACAAAGTTATGGCATCTAAGTCCAAGGAAGTCATTGTTCCACTGTATTTGGCATTCATCAGACCGATCATTGAGTACAATGCCCCCACTGGTATGTACATAAACAGGCATATCCAACAATTGGAACGTCCACAGAGGTTCATCACTAAAAGAATACAGGGTGTAAGTAAAATGTCCTATGTAGACTGCCTCAAGGCCTTATCCCTGTATTCTGTCTCTTACAGGGTTTTGAGGGGAGATCTATGCCTGGCGTACAGGGCATTGTCAGACCCCATTCTGATGCACCTCCTGCTTATCCACAAAATAAACAGCACCAGAATTACCCATTCTAAAGAGTTAAACCTTGCCTGCTGGAGAGATAGGTATGTATCCCAGAGACTACACAGTCTATGGAACAGGCTCCCCATCCATGTGAAGCAGAGTTCCTCCCTTACCCAATTCAAGTGCAACCTGGACAGGTGGAAGGGAAACCAGAAATTCATCCCTGGTTTGGTACTTACGTCTCTAATGGACACAGGTAGCCTGTAAATGGTTCATCTCCCAGGCCCATGCTTACACTTATCAAGGGTATCAGAACTTATCAGAGATTTGGGTTGCATGGCTAGGCTTAAAAAGGCTATTTTGGTCATTAAGCTAGTAAGCACCTATGAACCTATGGGCTAATACAAGACAGTATTAAGGAGACAGTTATTGTAAGCAGCTGATGTACCTCCTGTGTCCAGATTACAGACAACCATTCTTTTTAAATCAAGTAGATGATTAACACTGACACATGGTAGCCTATTGAAGTAGCCAAAGCTTTCAGTAATTTTGGAGGTAAATGGCTGATAAATGCAGTTGCAGGTTCCAGCTTATAAATTATTTTATAGACAAAGTAGCGTAACAATCTGAAATGTAAATGTCAGGATAATCCTATTAGGACAGCTGAACTTTGTTTGGGGTTAATCAAAGTCTCTTTAATTGATGGCAGGTGTGTACCCAAGAAGACTGAATGCTGTAATTAAATCAAAAGGTGCTTCAACAAAGCATTAGTTTAAGAGTGTGCACGCTTATGCAACCAGCTTATTGTAGGTTTTTTTTTTTTTTATATATTTTTTCCCCTAACAAATTTGTTTTTCAATTACATTGTACAGGTTATAGGTCACATTAAAGGTGGGAAAGTTTTAAAATGATTTATTGTGATCTCATTTTTTTATATCACAAAAACCTGGCATTTTAACAGGGGTGTGTAAACTTTTTAAATCCACTGTACCTGTTTTAAGGACAGCAATTTTCCAACTGTACTGTCTCCAGCATATATGGATGATAATGCAGGTTATAACATTTTTGTGTTTATCTAAAAAACTTTTCCAGTGCTATTAGATATTACAGGGCATTCTCTGGCTTCTGGGAATTTATGGTGTCAAGTGAGGCATTATCATGGTAACATTTTTGTGTTCTTGTACCTCCCACCTTATGTCGTCATTATACAAGCTGATATTTTATCTTTTCCTAAGGCATAGCTGTAGGTCCTCCGGTTGTGTTTTGGCTGCTTCTGAGCAGTTTGTTCATACCTATTGTGAGCTATTCTATATAATTACCTTATATTGCATAACTTTGTATATCTGGTCTGCAATACTTTGTGCTCATGTATCCTACTGTTTCTTTCTGCGAGTGCACACATCGATGTGTATGATAAACACTTTAGTTACTCATACATTCATATGCTTATAAAAGTTGCAACTAAAAGAATATTTCCAACCCTGTGTCGCTAACACTGATTGGACAATCCCATAACACCAGCACTTGACAGGTAAGGCCACCCCTTGCTGCCTGTTTGATCAGGTAACTCCCACACAGGTCTTCTGATCTCTTGCACTGACCATTGATTTACATGTGCTTGATGGCAGGAGACAATAAGCCTATCTAGTCTGCCTTTGAAGTGCATTGAATGTTCTAGCTCCCCCCACTCACTCTATTCTTCTTACTTAGCTGGTTGAAACATATCTCACCCCTGTAACTCTAATCACATTATTTATGGTCTTTGCACTTCAATGGTAATGATTATTACTGGCGTTCAGCTTTCCATGCTGTACCCTACTATACAGAATACTTGTTTAATCTTACTTCTTTTGCAACAAACTCTATACCACTGGTGCACTTGCTGCCTTTCTTATTTTGGACATTGAGCTGCTTGTTTAAGATCGTACTTTTGCTTAATTTTAATTTTTATATAAATATATTAGCATGACTTCTGGTACATGTGCATTCCATAAGTGCATGTCTTAGTACTGCATTTTCTTGGGGAAATGCATCACTAGTCTCTAATGGGCCTTGACACAGCATGACCCATTGGTCAACAACTGTAGAAAACAAATTCACAAATAACTAAATAAGCAGTAATTCTACAGGATACGTAATGTAAGAATGATTGGTTAGTAAGGATCACAAATCTCATGCAGATACACTTACAGTGAATTGACCAAGATGCAGGGTGTGTGTCAGACATCACAAAGGAGCACAACAGTGAGGGACTACAAATGTTTTGTATAGCAGTAAGTTACTGTCAGTATTTATTAGGAAGGAAACATGACACCCAGTGACCAGAGGACATTATACCACTTGTTATATGCTATTCAAACCCAGCTATGTAAGGATATATTTTACTGAATGTTTGGAAGGCACAAGGCAATAATGCACATGCAGCTCTGTATGCATGTCATTTCATGTGGTGTCTGCTCCCAACAACCACCTGAATGTGATGTTAAGCAATATTGTTTTCCCTACATATGCCACAGTTGCATGATGTGTGCTGCCCACTCCACGGTCTTATCCTTTGTTGGGCAATGCACAAGTTTTAGGTCCATTTCCTTGTGCTATGCATTGCTGCATCCTTACTTTTCTGGGCTATCTACTAGTCTGTTCTGCTTGTTTTGCTTTTGACTTGGGGCTTGTTATGCTTATTAGACTTTCTGCAGATATTCTACTCTGTGCTCCCAATTATTTTATACCATTGAAACCTTCAAATGTTTGCACATTCACACATGTGAGAGCTTCAGCTTGAAACATGCACCTATTTCAATCCCAGATGCCCTTACTGTTTCATTTTAGAGCTATGGTTTATCTCCAAGTACCGATAGTTGTTTACCATATCACAATGAGGTACGTAGTACTCAAAATGACTGTGTAGAGCAGTAGGATACATTCCAGGTTTTGAGAAAATGTATTTTTGAAGAAGCAAATGCATGTCATGGAATAATAATGACATTGTCCAATAATTTAGGTACTGTTATTTTGCTGGCAGTCATTTGAGTACTACTGAAAGAAGCAAACAAAGCATAGCAAAGCTGACTGTCTAAGCTGTGCTTGCTTGGAAGTTATATTCATTTTGACAAATTAAATTGTTTTTGTATATTTTTATTCTGACTTAGCATCCATAATCCAACAATAATTTATTTCTTAGGTTCATAGGTTCATAGGTAGGCACTAGGCTATCGGCCCTAGGGCCTATACAAGCCTAGCCAAAAAGGTACCCTGGCTTTTGCCACCCAAGAAAATTATTTTCCTGTGCCCCTGTTGAGCAGAGCCACAGAGGTGATCCCCGGGGTGAATTTCCTATTTCCCATCCAATCATCAAGATTTTTTTTGAAGAGTGCTAATGAGGAGCTTTGTTTGATATAGACAGATGGTTTGTTCCAGAGTATGGGAAGTCTCTGGGACAGGAATCTATCCCTCCAGCATGTTCTGTTTATTGTGGTGACAAGTTTTAGGTCCCTAGATTGTGTAGTTCGGAGGGATTGGCATTTCTTTAAGTGGAGCATGTCCAACAGCTCTGGGTTTGACATAGCTTTCTATGTTAGGCAGAGATCGCCTCTGAGTAGGTGATATGTGAGTAAAGCTGGAGTTTTTTTAGACAGTCTGTGTAGGGCATCTGTTTGAGGCAAGTAATCCTCTTTGCGAGGTATTTCTACGGCCTTTCCAGTTGTTGTAGATATCTTGTGAGATACATACCAAAAGGGGCGTTGCACTCTATAATGGGTCTAATGAGTGATGAGTAGAGGGAAACAATGACCTCTTTTTTCCTGGATGAGAAACCTTTTGTGATGAGGTGTGCCACATAGAAGGATTTCCTGACTACTGTGGCGATGTGATTATCAAAGGAGAGACTACTGTCCACCTGTGTCCCAAGGTCTCTTATCACACTTTCGGTGTTAAGTAGACTACCACCTATGTGGTAGCTCATGGGTACAGAGTTTTTACCAAAGGGGATGTCAATGCATTTTTTGGCATTGAACTTAAGGCCATGGCTTTGACACCAGTTATCTGTCTCAGTGAGGCCCTTTGGTAGGATGTCCACATCATTAGGAGTTTCAATTATGGCTCCTAGTTTGCAGTCATCTGCAAACTTCATTAGCTAAAGACCTTCTGTGTTAGCCTGTACTTCAGAAAAGTAGATACCAAACAGGAGAGGACCCAGGACTGAACTCTGTGGTACTCCACTTCTCACTGGTCTGAAGTCAGATTTGGAGTCTGCTACTTTCAGTGTGGGTTCTGTCAGTGAGCCAGTTGGCAACCCATCTTGTGACATAGGGATTTATACCTAGTTTAGTGTCAAAAGCCTTGATGAGATCTACACAGGCTCTGTGAACCACCTTACCCTTGTTTAGGGCTTTAGTGACTGCTTTAAAGAAGTCAATCAGGTTTAGGAAACATGATCTGCCTTTTACAAACCCGAACTGGGTGGGGTCCAGAGTTTGGAGATTACCAATGTCTTTGTTTATAAGTTCCATGATGATACATTCCATGGCCTTGCAGACCAGGCTCATTAGGCTAATGGGGCGGTAGTTCCCAGGGTCCGTGGTGGCTCCCCCTTTGTGGAGTTGGATAACCGTCGCTGTGTGCCATTCAGTGGGCACAAAGCCTGAGGTGAGGCTATGATTGAACATGGTGCTTAGGTGGGGTGCCAGTTCATTCTGTAGTTCACGTAGAATGCAACCTGGGTTGTTGTCAGGTCCCATGGATGCTGTGTTCTTGGCTTTGGAGAGTGTGTTTTTTACCTCTGCAGCCATAATTGCAGGAACTTTGCATTCTTCTGGTATAGAGATGGGCCCTTTAGGGGATGAGGGAGGGGTAACATTAGCACTGAACCTATCTGCTAGGATGTTGGCAATCTCAGTTGGTTCTGTATATTTAGTGCCATTGTGCTGTAACTCAGAGCAGATCTGAATGTTGCCATTGAGATTCTTGACATAGCTATAGAATGCTTTGTGGTTGTCTTTAGAATCAGTGGCAATTTTGTTTTCAAAACTAGCTTTGGAGGATTTTATGAGGGATCTCAGCTTCTTACTGAGGCTGACCAGGGAGTTCTTCCAGTCATGGGATTTTACTCTTTTTTGCAACAGTTTCTTTCTTCTGTTGTAGAGTTTGTTTATGGCAGGAGACTACCAGATTGGCTTCCTTTTTTTGGAGGATAGCATCTTGGTTCTGTTAGGGATAGCATGATCCATGCACTCATGTAAGTGCTTATTAAGTGCATTTGTGTAGGATTCAGCAGTCGTACCTCTATTGTCCATCTGCATGGGTGTTGTGAAGTTTGCCACTTCTGTCTTAAGAAGGGTGAAGTTGGCTTTGGAGAAATTTTTTACGGTGGTTTCCCTAATGGGGAGTGGGGGCGAGATGTGGATGTCTAGGCTGATTAACTTGTGGTCAGATCTGACCAACGAGGATTTGACCTCTGGTGTGGATCACAGGTCACCCATGTTGGTAATGCAAAGGTCTAGGATATTGCTGCCCCTGGTGAGGGTGTGGATAAGTTGATCCAAGGTGTTGGAATTTATGAATTCCAGAAAATGTTGAGCAAAAGAGTTGGTGCATGAGTAGCTTTCACAGTTAATGGTGAGGTAGTTGAAATTGCCCATTATTAGGGTGTTGGGTTGTACCCTAATATTTTCCAGTGTATCAAGAAATGAGGAATGGGAATCCTGGGGCATGGTGGAGGATCTGTAGCAAGTTACAATTTGGATTGCGGTCTTGCCCAGAATTATTTGCACTTGGATAATCTCGGATGCATTATGCTGAGCAACTAGCCTGGAGGTGTGGATATCCTTAATGAATATGGACACGCCTCCACCTTTAGTGTTTCAGTCCAGGTTAGGTGGCCAAAAGGTATTGTATGAATTATAGCCTGGTAATGCAGGAGTGCTCTCTGGAGCCTTGAACCAGGTCTCTGTCACTGCACAGATGTCGATGTTCTCCATTTTAAGGAGTGCCTCAAGTGAATGCATTTTGAGGTTTAGACTTCTAGCATTGAGTAGCATTACCCTCAGATTTTGCTTGCTTGTACCTGTTACAGTGGTGAATTTGTCATTTGAACCTTGCCTTAAAAAGGCACTATAGTGGTGGCAAGAGCCTTAGCCAGTATCCGGAATCTCAAGGGCGACAGGTGCAGGCCATCTCTGGCAAAGTATCATGGTCTGTCGATCATGTCATTCCAGGCAGACAGATACTGGATTCCTTTAGAATGACACCAGAAGCTTAGCCAATTGCTGAAGTCAATCATTTTGTCCTTGTACTGTGGTATCATTCTGAGTGATGGCAGGATGCTACTCAGGGCTAGGGCCATACCTGCCTAGGCTACAAGATTGGAGAGCTCCTCCATATCTCTTTTCATGTAGTCCAGGGAGGTATGTCTCAGGTCATTCACACCAACAAGGACAATGACAGAGTCATATTTGTACTTGTTGTGGAGTGACCTGAGTGCATGCATTATGTGGCGGATCCTGGAACCTGACAGGCAGCTGATGGTAACTTTCTCCTTGTTTAGCCTGGTGAGTGGAACTTCAGTGTGCCTGACTATAGAGTCACCTATGACTAGAGTGATGGGTACGTTGTTATGTCTTATGGGCTGTGGTTGAGTGGCACACTGAGTTTTTGGGCTATGTGTTATTTGGGTTGTGTTGGGATGTGGAGGTTGCATGCGTTTCTGCTTTGGAGGTCTCTGTTGCTTGAGCAGATTTTTATTAGTATGACTCTGCAAATGTAGGTGTGTGTTTTGTGTTGCTATGTGTGTGTTTTGGTGGTGTAGGTTTTGAGGGACTATGTGATGAGTGTGGTGTGGTGCAAGTGTTTACCTTCTCCTCTTGACTGTCTAGTCCAGTCTTGGGTGAAGAGAGCTTTGCTTCCAGTTTGGCTATATAAGTGCATCTCTCACAGGTTGTAGTGTTGGATGGTAGGAGGAGAGAGTTGTCTGTGTACATGAGGCAATTGCCGCATTGCCACAAGATGCCCAGATTCATCAGGTAGGCAGGAGAAAACACCAGGAGCTGACCCTTAGACATGCCTGGATAGGTGTTTATTTATTAAGTACTAAAAACTGTTTTCCTCTAGACAAGTGAGGAAAGTCGAATGCTGTAGTAATTTGTAGCTTATTTAGTGCTTACAACGAGTTCTGAACAAGTGCTGAGCTATCTCTACTGAAGAAAAATTGTGTTGTTTAACTAAGTAAGTGGGAACAGAGCGTCTACATTATCTGTTGCAAAGAACATGCTATGTGTGGTATATAACTGCTTTCATTTAGGAAATTCAGAAGAAGAGGAAACCATTAAGAGCCCCTCAGATGAAAGCACCCACCAGATGATAATGGAGCAGTGATTACAAATATTCAGTATTGCACTGGGATTCTATAACCCAACCACACTAAAGTTTCAGTTTCATTGCCGAGATATTAAAATTAATGTGATGAACCAGCTGAAGTCAGACATATTTTATTTTTATAGCTCCTTTGAAAGGTTAACATATGGTATGCAATTTAGATGAAACAAACCATGTACATAACTTCACAATGCAACAATGGAAGTCTTAGTCTCCAGAGGCCTGAATATTATATTAACAGTCTGATTTATTGTTGTCAAATGCATGGATCTTTACTGTAAATGCACACAGTACAGACAGACAGAAAGTTAGGGCGACATTAATCTAAACTATTTCCCTGTGGATTTGTGTATAATACTTCATTTCTGATTAATGAAAGACATCTTTGAGACTGCAAACTGACTTCCTTATGTCATAAAATGTATAATTTTTCCAAAAAGTTAGTTCAAGCACTTGCAGTTAGTTACAAGAAGACAGACAAGGGCTTTGCAAAGATTAAAGTTCTGCAGATTTGCACATGGAATCACATGTGCAGAATTTGCATTCTAGTAAAATGTACCCTCTGTTTCACATATGAGAAATATGCTGAGACATTACTTTACGTGTATCTCCTGTGGCGCTTTATTGTAATTATATAATTAGTCATTATTTTCTTTTGCAAACACTTGGTGTTTAGATACTATGAAAATTACCTTTAATGTTTCTGCACTGATGTACATTATAAAAACACATTCTTTTACATAAATGCAGGACCTCTAAGCAGTTTGACAAATACAGCCTACCAGAAATCAACTAATAACCAGGACAAAGTGAGGAAATATTGTGTAAAGCAATTAAGTTTAAAAAATAACATTTTCTGAAAATGTCACTGTGAAACTACGAGTTAGATGATTCACTTCCTATAACAAATGTTGATGATCAATGAGCTGATTGATTTCTTTGACATAAAAATTACAACCAGCGATAATTTGTTTTTGTCATCTTAGAAACACCTATGTACAGTATTGATGGTTGTGTCTGTGCATTTTAATGTAAAAATCTACAAGTAAAAAAACGCAAGTTTTGTAAATTGAACTGGAAGGCTGGTACTAATAAAGACAAGATCTGAATTTAGCTCAGGCTGTCTTCAAATACAGGATAATTTCAAGAGCACACACCCATGATGCATGTCTTTATTAACCCAAGTATAAATCTGAGAAATGGATAAAATCCATCAAACAAAATTGCCCTCATGTTTCATGTACTCAGTTTAAAATGTTTCCATTTTGTTAACTCTGAAATGCTTTGCAAATATTATAGTTTTTCCAACCCACTATGAATTATTTAATGATATGTTAGTCTCAACGCTCAAGGACAGCAGCTGCCTGAAATGGCACTCTCATGTAATTTATGAGTCTACAGAGTAGATGCAGTCACTTTTATAAAATAATCACATGGCAGACTGGAAAGTGGGTTTAGTGAATACATATGTTTTAGACAATGATTTACTAAATTCTGTATGTTATAGCAGAGACCCTCTGTCATAGTTGATTCCTATTTTAATTTTCATAACCATCCCTTTAGCAAAAAGAATGATGAATTATTTGATATGTTTGGTATACTCAGAAGCTTTTCAACTAATCAGGCAGTACTTCATAACCTTTTAAAATTCATTTAGTCAAATTCAGTTTTGATGACACCGCTTCATTTTCTAGCTCTCATAAAGAATGTATTATTTTGCATTTGAGAAAACACAGAGGCAGTTCACTAAGAGAATTTCTGAAGTCTCAGACCAGATTGTGAATATCAACTTCAACAATTTATAATCTTTATATTCCTTTTACTGTCTATTTACAAGGAGCAGTATACTGGCCTTACAGGATCCATTAAGGTTTACCACCTTAACTCTAAAAAAAAGTGCAGTGAATAATCATGCCATGCAAAACTGCATTAAAAAACAGGTGGTCAGATTTATTGTGAGAAGATCTGGGGCTTCCCAGTTGTAGATAAATCCCTTTGAGTCTGGGGATCTGATTTCTAATTCTATTTTATGTGGTTTCAAGACCAGACTGGATGGCTTTATGCAAACTAAAAAGTTTCTGAATAGTATCACATGATATGGATTCCCTGATGACCAAATGGCTTGAGTTGGCTCACTCATGTTACTATGTTACTATTTAAAGTAGATTTCCATAAAATGTATTTCTATACGTTTTTTTAAACACTGGATTTTACATGTGATCACTATTGTTTACCTTTGACATAGTTTTATAAAAATAATGTAATGGGGCACTCTTGATGTATTTTGCAAAGTATGAGTTTTGTTTTAAGGTTTGCTAAGATGTCCCTTTATGGGCCTTTAGTCAAGTGGAAATTAATCTGGAAACTATTACATCACATTGACTGTAATGAATTTTTGTCCAATTGCTTGTCCAGATACTTCAGATATGTGCGTGCACATCCATGGTACCCTATAAAAAGCAGTTTAGCTCATTCTTCAGTGAACTCTATAAAAAGCATTATATATCAGCCTCCAAAATGTGTGTAAAATGCAGGAGCTCAGTTAATATCCCAATTTAAAGATGCTGCTGAGGCCATTACTTTCGGATGCAAGTCATCAGCAAACCACAGACATTCCCGAGCACCAACCAGCATGATAGCAACCTGTTTTATAGTACTTGTGGGATTTGGCAGCAGAAGATAAAGGAAAAACTACAAAGGCTAGAGGAGCTCAACGCTCTTTAATGTGGAACACATGGAATGCTTTCTATATAGCACAAACCAAAGCAATGATGTCATTTTCACAAGCTGGATGCTTAAATTAGTATAGTAACACTTGATCAAATATGGGGTGAATGCACAGGTTATTTATTACACTCAGACTGGACAATGGAACAAGAGTTCTAGTAAAAATATGTGATATTTAACTATTTTAAGTATTGTTTAACTGAAGTTGCCAGGTTTGTGTATACATATACTATGTAGATTAGTATACTCTTCAGCAAGGTTCCATCACTGACTTTGGATGATCTCCTTATAAATGAATGTAATTACATTACTAAGCTTTACCAAAATCAGAACTGATATAATTCAGGGACATATTATTGCATTATATGTTGTTTAAGCATAAAACTATACTGAACAATTAGGCTGTTAAGTGGTGCAGGTGAAAACATTTTGATTAGTGAATAATTTAATTTTGTCTGTCAATCTACAGGCATGTGGTGATGTCATCTAATAAACTGCATGATGCATTACACATCAGGCTAGCATAGCAGACACTAAAGATATATATATATATATATATATATATATATATATATATATATATATATATATATACAATACCATGGTGGTGGTGCTGCGGTAGCGTTGTGTATATATGTATATATATATATATATATATATATATATATATATATATATGTATATACACACACACACACACACACACACACACACACACACACACACACGTGTATATATATATATATATATATATATATATATATATATACACACACACACACACACACACACACACACACACGTGTGTGCATGTATGTGTGTGTGTGTGTGTGTGTGTGTGTGTGTGTGTGTCTGCATATATATATATATATATATATATATATGTTCATAGGTATGTACTAGGCTAATGGCCCTGGAGCCTTTACAAACCTAGCTCATAGGATTATCCTGATATAGTGCCACCTGACCTTAGTTCCCAGTGCCTCTGTCGAGTAGAGCCACTGGAGTGATCCCCAGGATGAATTTTCTATTTCCCATCCACTCATCAAGGTTTCTCTTGAAGAGAGCCAGTAAGGTGCTCTGTTTGACATGTATGGGAAGTCTATTCCATAGCAATGGCAGTCTCTGGGTTATGAACCTGTCCCTCCAGCATGTTCTGTTGATTGTGGTAATGAGATTGAGGTCACTGGAGAGTGGGGTGCAGGAGGGATTGGGCTTTCTTTAGATGTAGCATTTCTAACAGAGCTGGATCAGACACGGCTTTGTATGTCAAGCAGAGACCGCCTCTAAGTAGGCAATATGAGACAGAGAACAGTTGGAGTTTTTTGAGTCTGTCCATATAGGATGAGTGTTTAAGGCCTAGGATCCTCTTTGTGAGGTATTTTTGCACCTCTGCAGTTGTTGCAGGTGTCTAGTAAAGTACATGCCAAATGGAGGATTGCACTTGATGATTGGCCTAATGAGGGAAGAGTAGAGGGAGACAATGACCTCTTTCTTTCTAGATGCAAAACCCTTGATAATGAGATGTGCCACATAGAAGGACTTTCTGACCACAGTGGCAATGTGGTGGTCAAAAGAGGGGCTGCTGTCAACCTAAGTTCCCAGATCTCTTATAACACCATCTGTGTTCAGTGGACTACCATCGATGTGGTAATTCATGGGAACTGGGTTTTTCCCAAAGGGGATGATGACACATTTTTGGCATTGAGCTTAAGGTCATAGTTCTGACACCAGTCATTGTTCTGAGTGAGGCCTTTCTGTAGGATGTCAACATCACTTGGGGAGTTAATAATAGCTCCCAACTTGAAATAGTCTGTGAACTTTGTCAGCCAGAGACCCTTTATGTTTGCCTGGACTTCAGAGAAGTAGATACCAAACAGGAGAGGACCCACTCGTGACTGGTCGGCAGTCTGACTTGGAGTCTGCTACTTTCACGCTGTGAGTTCTATCTGTGAGCCATTTAGCAACCCACCTAGTGACATAGGGGTTGATGCGTAGCTTGGTGAGTTTTTCTATGATTCCTGAGTGGGGAATGGTATCCAATGCCTTGGCTAGATCAAGGTAGGCTGTATGAACCTTGCCTTCATCCATAGCTCTGGTGACTGACTCAAAGAAGTCAACCAAGTTGAGCAGGCATGATCTTCCCTTCACAAAGCCAAACTGTGTGGGATCCAGTGTTTAGAGATTCTCTATATCCTTGTTTATTAGGTCCATGATGATGCGTTCCATAGTTTTGCATATCAGACTCGTCAGGCTAATGGGATGATAGTTCCCAGAGACTGTAGTCGCTCCTCCTTTGTGGAGAGGGATGACTATAGCAGGGACAAAGCCTGAGGAGAGGTTGTGATTGAACAGGGCACACAGGGGAGGTGCCAGTTCACTCTGTAGTTCATGTAGAACACAGCCAAGGATATTGTCAGGTCCCACAGAAGCTGTATTCTTGGTCTTGGACAGTGCTGTTTTAACCTGTCAGCAGTAATACTGGGTGCCTGGCAATCTACTGGTATTGTGATTGGTCCTTTGGGGGGGAGAGGGGTAAAGTTGGCACTGAATCTATCTGCCAGTTTATTGGCAATATCTGTTGGCTCAGTATAGGAGGTACCATTGTGCAGTAGCTCAGGGCAAATCTGGGTATTGCCATGGAGATTCTTTACATAACTTTAGAAGGCCTTGCGGATGTCTTTACTATCTGCTGCAATTTTGTTTTCATAGCTAGTTTTAGAGGATTTGATGAGGGATCTCAACTTTTTGTTGAGGCTGATAAGTGAGTTTTTCCAGTCTTGGGACTTCACCTTATTCCACATCAGTTTCCTCCTTTTTGTTGTAGAGTTTGTTTATGGCAGGGGACCACCACCACATTGGCTGTGTATGTGTGTGTGTGTGTGTGTGTGTGTGTGTGTGTGTGTGTGTGTGTGTGTGTGTGTGTGTGTGTGTGTGTGTGTGTGTTTGTGTATGTATACAAACAGAGAGAGGGATAATATAAAGTTTTACTCTTGTTGCTTTCTCCTTCTTGTTGGGAATTTTCTGAAAATGTGAACAAAGTAATATATTTCTCACATACAAGTATTCAGTTTTTAAGATCAGCAAAAATGTGCACAGAACATCTCATGGATTTCTTATTCGTGTCATTCAAAGATTTTCACCTTTCACCTTTCAGGTACCTTTCAGGTAAATCAAACTCTCCAAAACTGGCGTTTACAACCTAGAGTCTATTTTTTTATTTGATATTATTTCATACTCCACTTGGGTCAGTGTGCCCTTCTTCATATCTGCCCACAGGCAATCAAATTTAGTTTGGTGTAGCATTCTGTTTTCATGCCACACATTACTGTTTTAGTTATTTTCCATATTCAATTAATGAATGTTATACGGCATCTTCTATCATAAAATCATGCATCCTTTTCCCTTAGCAAAACCTCTCTTCCAAGTTTCTTCTTTCTTGAATGCATATACCACACAGTGACTCATACATAAACAGATATTTACAAATTCATATCTTACTTACCTAGACACACACGCCTACACACACACACACACACACACACACACACACACACACACACACACACACACACATACAAACACACACACACACACACACACACACACACACACACACACACACACACACACACACACACACACACACACACAGTCACACAAACAACACACGTGCGCACATACACGCAATGGCACTTGTACAAACAGTTTTGTACATATTTGACTGGGACTCTTCCGTCACACTTCACTGCTGCTACAGAGTGACATTTAACACAGACCCATCTCTTGCTGCACTTTTCCAACACCATTAAAACTACAGTACCCTCCAGTAGTGTTCTGTGAATTTTCAAGAATTAAAGTGGAATTATGGCAGCAAGAAATAGAGACCAAAAGTGAATTAGCAGTCGATTCCTTCATATTGGGTTCATTAACCAGTATTTAACATACGGAGTGTCACAGGCTAAATTTAGGACATACAGCACCAGTTTACACATGTGTGGCTAAGACTGAAAGTAATGCACATGTTGAAGCATGCTGGTATAACATGAGTTACAACTGGTACCCTTAGTTTGTTAGTGCTAAAATGCGCAACTATTTGCACAAGCTACAAGTGTCATATTTAGTAATTTATGTGATAATACTTTTTTCATGATAGGATATACTAAGGGAATCATTCACTTTATATAATAAATTCCTGCTTCTATCTGGATTTCTAAAAAAAAAGCAAATAATGTTTGGAAATATCAGGTAGCATTCTATCATTCTTGAAACAAGCCCAGTGATATTTGTATGATGATAATTTTGTGCTTTAACTTGTGCTTTGTAGACCAAGATGGAGCAGCCCTTCTCACTAAAAGTGCATCTTACATCCAGTCATTACCGATACAACCAATTTCGACCACTCTGTTTTTTTTTCAGTGTATGAACATGAGATATCCGTGCCCCACCTGGTGCTCACTCTTTCTATGATAGATAAGCAAAGCATTATGCAAAAAGTAAATTTTAGTTATATGCATAGATAGTGTACCTATAAACAAACACAAATATCCTTCCTGTACCATCATTTATCTTTTTTCCATGTGAAACCTATTGATATGACCAAGTTCAGTATACTTTTCCCAGTTACTAGATTAACTTAAGTTAATGATTAATATCCAGTCTTATCTGACAGTAGACTTTGATGTCTGGGATATATTTAAAATGTTATTATGTCACTTCTTGCAAATGGAACATTAAATGTCAGAACTATAGGACAAGAAGGTATTCCCCTTAAAAAAAACTGCTGGTACTACTATCTGAAAGGATTTTGTTTCATTAGCATGTTTCAGTTAAAGACTTGATTTTCTGGAAATCTAGTCCCTAATTAACAGTTTTGTGTTGCACTTCCAACTAATGTTGTGTTGCTTTAGAAATCAGTAGCTAAGCAGCAACTTGAATCCAGAGACAGCTATAGCAACAACAATGATGTAGTTGTATTCATAGCAAGGACCTATGCTGGCATCCACTGCAGAATAAAGCATGCTGCATAGCTTCATGCATAGCATGCCAAACATTTACATGTACTTACTGGAATACAGTTATATTGCATTTAATACTAATAAGGTATGGTGCTTTAAGGTTAATATGATGCTTTTCCCCCTGAATGGAATGCAAAAGTCAAATGGCTTCCACAGTTACTTTAATAGCAATAGAAATCACACCACTACTCCTTAGGCGTATAATTGCACATAAAACTTTAGTCTAATTAAAATAAACAAGCTGTAATAATGCTTCTTGTAAGACACAGTTGATATGTGCATCTCTTACTATTTTAATAAATGAAAAGCCCTGTAAACTGATTAATGGTACAATATTAACCATGCTATTTATTGGATTATGTAGTAGAATTATAATCTGATAGCTCAGCATTTTTCAAGGTATGTCAAACAGCACTTGAGGCCGAATCCAGTGACTGAATCATGAAGAACACTACAGTATCACCTATGTCTAACAATATATTCATTTTGTGTTTTTCTAAAAGTGCAGTTCTAGATTTATTTCAGAAATTATGTTTATCTTGAAAATATTACCAAAATGGTTGCGTTTTAGTTATCTTTCATTTCTAAGGTAAGCTGTATTCTTTTAAAACATGAAAGAGCTTGAATTTCATTGGCATGCCCACCATGTAAAACTCAAATATTTTAGTGAAATGCTGCAGTTTCTTCTTGGAAATATTGCCATAACATTTGAGAAATACCACAGCAATGTAAATCCCATGTATATATAATCTCAGTGAAATAATTTCTGAAAAGGTAGGACAGTGAGTCTACTCTTCAATACTAACACATATGCAGGTTAGGATATATAGTGCTCATTTCTGAGTAGGAAACTCAAGAAGAGTTGCACAGATAATCAGATATAGTAGGCACTAAACAGTGTCAGTAGGATTACCAAGAAACATGCTTAAAGAAAAGATCTGGAAGATTGGGTGGACACAGACACAGGATGACGAAGTGGTAATGGGGAAGGTCAGACAATGAACTAGGAATGGGGAATTAAACTTAAGGGAGGGAAGACACTAGGATAAGGATATGGTATGGTCTTGGCATGGCTAGGTGCCAGGTTGGCCAAGAGGGCAACAGACCTGGGCATATTTTCCCAAGATGGTCAATGTTATGGACCAGTTGCTCCTCTGGTTGCACAATGGACAGGTCCTGTAGATCATGTAGCTTCACAAGCCATACAAAGAGGTGCTCCACATTGTTGATGTTGCTGTCAAATCTCAGCTACCACCAGCCCTTGCAACTAACACAGGAGATAAGTGTAAGCCCCCTCCCAACTACTCTTAAAAAAAGGAACATTTATGTTTGCCTGAGAAACAGCCATTGGGGCACCAGTGACCACTTCAGGTCACCTTCAGCATGGGACCCATCATCATCTTGCTGTGAGACCTCAGCTTCTATTCCACCTACTACTCTCTACACCTGTACCTGCAGAAATATGTTGCAATGATAAGAAATATTTACATACATATGGTAGCAACACCTCTTTTGAACAGCTGAATGACACAGGTGTTTTAACAGTCCACTGCTGGGAGAAATGCTCCTGAATTTTGTGACATTCAGTTATGTCAGTTATGCTCTTCTGTTACTGAAATTCAAAGAGGTGCATATAATGCAATTGATATATTAAAAGACATTATTACTGAAAAAATGCTTTTAGCACACTTCTGATTGTCTCTGTCCTTTGCCTACCACTGCTGAAGCAGGCCAGGGTCACCCTGCTCCAGGTCACTGTAGCAGTGCTAGCTCTGCTTTGCAGAACAAGAAATATCAGTGACAATAATCTCCATCCAGGTAAGCTCATGTCTGGCATCCACAATTCACAAGGGGCCATGATATTGCCTAGCAGGTTACTCTGAACTGATTTCTTACATAGGATAAACAAGAACATCATGCTCTACCTGACAAGCTATGTTGGAGTTCTGGATTCTACAGCACCTGAAGTAGTTATGGTGACTGGTTCTGATCCACTGAGGGAGCAAAAGTGGTAACCCTGTGCACACAGGTGTACATTTGTAGATTACCAGCCATGTAACATAGCACTGCATTGTCGTACTGCTGTAGTGCACTTGCACTACGGTAGAAAGAAAGGGTATAGCAGTGCACCACAACACTACAGGTGTGAATGTATGTCATGTGTATGAGCATGCTTGTCACATGCCTCCTGATCACCAAGCCATGCACAGCTGCTGCCAGAATGTCTGGGTAGCACAGTGTTCAGTGGCACCGATTCAAAAATAGTGGCACTAAATGGCTCCATTAGCATAACTGCCATGCTAATTGGCCATTTTTAGCATGATATAAGGCAGCATACAGCTGTAGACTGGAGAAATCTCAGCACAAATGCTGTAGACTTGCAGGTTTACAAAGTCAAGGAAGGATTTGCAGAGTTTACTAAGGAGTCCTGAATGGAAAAAACCGCAGTGAGAACAATAAACCATGTGATGTGCATGTGACTATGAACATAGGCACTGGCATGGCACTGCACTATATACTTATGTTTTTTTTCTTTGGCGGAGACCATGTACAATACATTGTGAATAACATTGTGCTTTGGGCTTGCAGTTCCAGAGCCATGAGGCATGGCACTATGTAACTGGGGAGGGGGATGTTCATAGCACTAACTGCAGCTGACAAATAGGTTCATTAAATGGGGGAATTGTATGGCCATGGATACAATACAGTACAGAAATGGGGAGGAGGCTGTGCATAGTACAAAGTATGGCTGATATACAGACACATAACGGGGGTCTGTGGCCATATACATGGCACCCCACAATATACCATGCACACACATGAGCTCCCCCACACACACAAACATACACACACACACACACACACACACACACACACACACACACACACACACACACACGCACACACACACACACACACACACACACACACACACACACACCCACACACATACACACGCACACACTCTGAATGACATATTTTGCTAACAGGTGTACATGTACCAGCATGACCGCCCAAGGGAGGCAGTGGCTGGTAAACTTTACTGATCAGGGGAATAAAGTGCTACTGCATGCTGTCCACACACATAGCATGCACCTTCTGAACAAAGCTGCTACAGAAGATCATTACTGGCACCAGATTTGACAAGAAATGGTACAAGATGGGACTGTTATGGATAGTCGTAACAGGTTTCTGCAACAGATGTGATGAAGGGTTATGATATGATACCTCATGCAAAGCAAAAGCTCTGAAACATTGTGACAAACAGGTCCTCCACAAGAGGTGAAACACTAATACAAAATGGCCTTACACAGACTGAGAAAGTTTTGGTCTCACTTACTGGATGGTGGATGTGTCCCCTCATACCTAGGAGAATCTTGGATGTGGAAAATGGGCTGGCACCAGCCATCATGTATCAGTCAGATTTGCAATGTCAGTTATAGTATACTATAGCGCAGTTCACTGCCCATGTTAAGTAAAAGATTAACCAAGAATCACCTGCATATTTATCTTTCCAAGCACAGCAGGTCTGCACATACAAAACCTGTGCAACAAGGTATGTCTGTCAAGCTTTAATGTGTAATACTATGCATGACAAAGGGGACAATAGTGACATGTGTGTTTGCTGATAATGTTGCATTTGTATTCCTGTTTTCAGAGGTCCACTGATGGAGGGTCCAGCACAATAAGGCAAAATAAGGATAATGTCAGCAAGGGACCTGTGACTGATGATGATGATGGCAGCATGCAAGTGGCATGGCCCAAGGACACTGTGACACTGTCAACAACACTATAGGAAAAAGAATCATCCTCAGCCACCATTACAGAGGTCTGTTTAAAGGTGTAGACTAAGCATGCAGCCTCGCTATTATCAGGGTATGATGGACATCTTCTCATGGTCTCTGTCTGTGTCACCAGTACACACAGCAGCTGAAATGCATACTACCTCAGTCTGAGGCCCATATACTCCCACAGAGTATGAATGGGGTTGGGACTGTAAGGCACCAATAAAACCCAAGGACTTTTCTTGATACGGCTGCTGTACTTGTCATGAACTACCAGATGTGTTGGTCAGAGATCCAGGAACAACTCGATGCCTCCTACAGCACTGTGGAGATGACGATGCATGTGCTGCATTCCTCATTACTGAAGGTGAGAGTTGGTTTAGTGAGACCACTTTTAAGATAGCCATCAGGGGTGTTTCAATGGGTTTTTCTTTATGATCCTAAATCAACACACATGCTTGGCTGACTAGAGGAAGGAGGAATGCAGTGGGTTAACCACCATGGTCATCTCTCACTTCTGCAAGGAACATTGCCAACAAGCAGCCCCATTCTCAATACTGCAGCACAGAAAGTGATTTCCCCAGTCTCCATAATGGAATTGACACTTCCTTGTGTGCTTTCTGAGTGTCCACAATCCAACAAGCAGGCTGCATATCTTTCACTTCTTTCTATTTCTGCCCTGAACCTCCAGTCCCAGAGCTACTAATAGAACTCCAGTCATGTGGGTCATTGTCAGAGTTCCATCCCTCTTTACTACTTGGTCAGGGAAGTGGTAGACTTTAGGGAAGAACAACAGCAAATGTTTGATTTGCCACTTGGGAGTAAAACATTTTTAAGCAGGATATTCTGGTGGAGCTAGCGGTGTCAATATATAATCAATAGCTTGTTGCATTGATAATGGTAATAGCTAATAAGGTAGTGATGAGAAATTGGAAGCTGAGATCTGACTTAAGGCTCCAAGAGCTAAGGCTGATCGTGTCATTCATGGTGGATGCAGAGGAAGAAGCAACTGTGACAGTGATGGGGAGGCAGATGTTAACAAATGAGATCCCACTCCAGTTTAATTAAGATTGATGCTGTTGAAAACATTTGATAGACTGCTAAGCAGTGGCATTGGAATGAGAAATTGCTGAGATTTATAGGATATTATGGGCTTTTCTCAATTATAGTGTTCTGAAGGGGATATTATAGGTATTGAAGGTATCTGACTGAGTGTGACCGACAGATGAACTGATGGAGTATGGAGAATGTCTCTTATATGAGACATAATGACATCACAACACAATGGCATATTGAAAGCATTTCTTTGTATTGATTTTATACTAATTTATATATTTGGAACGTGTTATGTTTTTTTGATTATGTTGCTAGAAGATAATAAGTTGTAAAAGTCCCCCCCCCCAAAAAAAAAAAAATAAGTGTCCATGGAAATTCCTTGGAACTTTAGGTTGTAGACAGTCTGATAAGTTAAGCCAGAGCTGTAGATGTTTTACAATAAAACCAATTCTGCATTTGGGGAGAAAGTGGGAAAATTAAATCATCCAACATTTACTAACACATTTTTCAAAACCAGACAGTAGCACACTTATATTAAATAATTTACTATAAATAACCTTAAAGGATCCTGTCACCATCAAAATAACTATTGGAAATGTTGAGACTTGGAATGCCAAGTCCTGGAATATGGAGAATGAATGACTTGAAAATCCAGATGCATAGACTAAGACTGAGATTACCATTGCAATGAATATTCAAACCAAAGAACAGTGGAGACCATAGATGTTGATAACTCCAAATAGAAAAAACAATCTAGGAACACTAAGAATGGCTATAAATTGGTTTATTGCAGTAAAATTCAATCCACGAGTGCTTTCACCCTGCCAATTGCTGGGCTTTTTCAAGTAGATAAAAATAACTAAAAGTAATTTGTTTAAATACCCTTAGCCTTCAAAAAGGCACCAAATATTTTTAAAGGTACAAACCCTCCCCTTAGTTAGAACATTGGTTGAAGCTGTTAAACATATTTCATTTTATATATGTATATATATATATATATATATATATATATATATATATATATATATATATATATCACTTATTAAAATCCATCATCTTAATTTAAAATACAATAGAATACTTGTAAAACAGAACAGTAGTCAAAGAAAAATAGTATAGGTATTTGGTTTTCAATTTTGCTTTGACTACTGTTCTGTTTTACAAGTATTGTATTGTATTTTAAATTAAGATGACGGATTTTAATAAGTGCTATATATATATATATATATATATATATATATATATATAATAAAAATGTATTTAACAGCTTCAACTAATGTTCCAACTAAGGGGAGGGTATGTACCTTTAAAAATATTTGGCGCCTTTTTGAAGGCTAAGGGTAGGTAAACAAATGACTTTTAGTTATTTTTATCCACTTTAAAAAGCTCAACAATTGGCAGGGTGAAAGCACTTGTGCATTGAATTTTACTACAATAAATCAATTTATAGCCATTCTCAGTGTGCCTAGATTGTTTTTTCTATTGCAAGGAATATTCCTTTACTTCATGGTATGGTGATCTTAAAGTTGGTATAAATATGTTTAGAGGGTGTAGGGGGCTTGACCCCACATCGCAGTGTGCAGGGATGTTGTCTCCTGAAAAAAGCAAGTTTAAAGGAGAAGAGCAATGTTTGATATTCACTCTTCTGTATTTTGATTCAGTTTTAGTTTGTTGTTTCAGGACACAGCATTGTGAGTCCTGACATTACAACAGGGAGCCCAGAATGAGCCAGTGCCATAGCCAACATCTTGTACAGGTGTACTATATCAATAATATTAAGTTATTGAAATGTTCATTATTGCATGGTGGCTCAAGATCTATATGGTATATTTGCTAGTTACAGAATATATTACTGCAGCCTCCAGCATCATTTTTCTTAATATAAGTAACACAGAGAGGCTGGTGTATCTCAGGAAAATTGGAATTTTCCTTGGTTTGTAGAGTACAGTTTTGCAGGTGGCAGAAATCCACACTCATGACATGTGTAATTTGTGTAAACTACTCTCTGTGTAGAGAATGCATTGCATGAAATGTCACTCTCTCAAAGGAGCTACTAGATCCAGAGACAGCATGAGTGAGGGCTGAATGCAGCTGCTGGATGGGCCAGCTGTCATGTCAAAATGCTTAAGAAATATCACACAGACATAACAGATATGTTCTAACCTTGAAAGACTGAGTTCTGTGAAAGATGTATATACCCTGTGACATTCCATCTGACATCCCAGTCACTGGAACTTGTCAGCATTAAGCCTTATGCCTATATATAACATTACTCCTTTTAAAAGATAGGTTACATTAGCAGCTATTTCCAGTTTTCATGTGGGAGAGAACCAAAGCTTTTTTACATCTCCAAAGCCATTTTAAGGGGAACTTTCCTTCTCAGACCTCCTATCAGAGATCCAGTTCTACCTTGGGATCTTGTTACTTCAGGATCTAATTTGTCTCCCTTTGGAACCAGCAGCTTTAGCAAAACTGAAATTTCCATCTTGGAAAGCTATTTTCCTAGTGGCTGTTATGTCAGCTAGGAGAATTTCTGAGTTATAAGTATTATTTTGTAAACCCCCTTACTTGATTTTTCATAGGGATAGGGTATCTCTTTGGATCAATCCAATTTTGTTCCTGAAAGTGGCATCAGAAGCTACCTTTAACCAGTCTATTAATTTACCATTTTTCTTCCTACATTTTTCAAACAAAGGGGAATATACTTTGCATTTGATGGATGTTCACTGTCAGATGGGGTTCTATCTGCATTGTACCAAGGAAAACAGATCACATTATTCTTTCCTTTTCAAAAAGTAAATTGGGACTTGGTGTTTCAAAAATTACATTGTCCAGGTGCTCTCCAACTGTATTACTTTTGTTTATAAAGAAAGGGGCCTGTTTCTGCCTCATAAGCCAAGAGAGCATTCAACCACAGCAGTTATTACTTTGGCTGCTTACTTTGCCAAAGCACCTCCAGATGAGATTTGTACTGCAGCTACTTGGGCTGCTGTTTACTCTTTCATTTCTCATAACAAGCTGGATATGCAGTCTAGATCCCACACATGTTTCAGCTTCAGCAATATGCAGATTCATTATTTTAAAGTCAAACTCTTCTCTTCAAGTTGCAGTATATATGCAGCATGTTACCTCTGTACAGAACTGGATTAGATTTCAAACTACAAGCACAATACACAGAAATAAAACAAAGCAAAACAAACTGCGAAACTAGAAACAAAAATGATCGAACAGAAACTGACCAGGAATAAAAACATAAAATTTAATATACAAACTAAAATCATAAATAGATAAGCACTTTCGTCCGTAAATTACAACAACCCGGACTTCTTCAGATGCATGTATATATTTATGGTTTTAGTTTGTATATTAAATTTTATGTTTTTATTCCTGGCCAGTTTCCATTTGGTCATTTTTGTTTCTAGATTTCAAACTAGTCTGCTTATGTATATAGGCTTCCTATGCTTTCCCTGTTTTTGAAATGAGCTCAGATTATTCAGAATTTGAGGGCAGTTACCTCATTGCCTGAGTGTAACTCATACTCATACTCATAACAGAAGTGTGCTGATGGGTGAAACAATGACAGCATGTCACCTCTCTGCAATTTTCTTGCAGCTATGCTAAAACAGTACTATTAAAGGATGCAGAAATGTAGCTAAATTTGCAGTTTGCTTCATGTACTTTACTGTTGTTAGTTATACTGTTGTGTGTTACATTGACTCAGTAACTAAGGAGCCTATCTCACAAAACAAGGATTCATTCCTGATCTTTGGTTACAATCTATGTGAAGTCATGCAACCTTTCTCTGGGTACTCTATTTGTCTACCAAAGTTTCCTAACTGAAAAGGTTACTCTGAATTGATTTTATAACCTGAATGTATTGCCTTTCTGGTCCTCATCTGCATATTGGCGCAGTTTAGGTGAAAGAAAGTTTACATTGAAAAACAGATGTTAATGTTCCCGGTTATCAGAAATAATAACAATTAAAAATTAAATATTAGTTCCAAAGTTTAGTTTCACATGAAGGTTATCAATAAACTTGGTTTTAATCCCATAAATCCCATAAATTGTGTTTGTCTATGAAAATAGTAAATTTAAAGAATGAAATCACTGCACTGAAGTGACCACTTGCCTTCTTTTATTGTTGTACCTTTATCTGACACGACCACCTGCGGTGGAACTAAGTGTAGTGAATATATTATCTTCTGACCATCTCTCAGAAATGCTGTGGCTCATAGATCTCTGAACATGTAGAACTGTCTAATGGAGAATCTGTAAAATTAACCATACAGACTGGCATGCTTCTCTAACACATGCCTTTTATGGCTGTAGAATATAATAACAGAAAATGATGTAAACGTTTTTATATTTGATAAGTATATAGGGATCACTAGAGACACCATCTAGGCAGATGCGCAGTTTTTTTAAAAAAATAGTGAGAAAAACATAATTATGAGCTCTCAGTGCAAAAAGTATTTATAGCTACACTTCGATGGATACCTTTCATATGTCAACTTAATTTTTATTGTAGAAAAGTACAACTCAATGGATATCTTAAACTTTTAACTAGCAGTAGATACATTACTATTTGTCTTAACATATCATGGCTCATAGGTGGTAGCATTTATCCATTTTTAAGCACAGAAAAGCTTCTATCACTGACAGTTTATAGAAAGAATTTGAAGTGAATAACAACAAGACCTATGCTCCAATCATATACATTAACACATGTTAAGAGGATGTTTAGACATGTACTGCCATAGCAGTAGAAATAAATAGCTGTCACTGCTAAATGTTGGTTTGCATGGAGCTGAATTATAGCAATGACGATTAAAAATGTGTGGTCAGTAGAAAAAGAAAGCCTGAGGTAGCTGATGAGTATACATGAAGACTGTAATCCTTTAGAATATTGCATTAGTCATAATCAGATGATAATAGGCAGAAACGATGTTTTCAGTTCTGATCAAGGTATTATCATTCCTGTTTATGTGTGATACTAAATTTGCTGCATAGTAAAGCTAGACAGTTAACAGCACTTCACATTCCACACCAAGATGTTGTTGGTAATTTAATATCACTGGATTATTCGAAATGCTGCTGCATTGTGGACAGACAATATTGCTATAGTTTTTAAAACCACAATGACTGAAACATAAACAGTTTTCGTTGTAATTGTTTTGTTCTGGAAACCATCCCTTGCTAATTTAGTTTACATCCACAAACATTATGTATCGACTTGACATGTAAGACGGACTGTTCTATTGCTTGTACATTACTAGACTGCTTTTGATTAGCGGTGTTACTTTATGTGAAATAATTCAAGTATTCCTGTATATTCAGTGTATGTTGTAACTAACAGCATCCTGGTTTTAAAATTAACTAAATATGGCTTCCATATTTGTAGACCGCCACAGAAGGCTGTTTCAGTGGAACATAGCTAAATGGAGACACATTTGGTACCATTTGCTAATGATTAGCAGATCACTGGAAAACATTGACGAATTTTGTTAGCTGGGTGGGCATGAAGAGTGATTAGCATACTAGACTAGTATTGATTTCACTCAACTGTTGAAAAAAATGTGAGAAATAATGTGGTTAAGCAGGGTAATGGCTTTGTAAAACAGCAAGGTTAAGGTTTTGGTCAGTGAAAAGACAGACTGTGTCTATTACAGAAAGGAGCATGGTAGTGCCAACTTTCTCTATTTTTTCCAGTCAGAAATGAAAGCTTAACACAGACGATAAGAAGGTGAATGAGGGACCGGAAGGAATTTGAAAGGAGAGGAAGTGTGCATCCATTTGCTACTAAAAATACATTCTGCTGGAAAGACGATTAAGAAAAAAATTATTCTAAAGTAAATATTTGATGGAATATGCCTGTGAATATGCAATAAACATTAATTACAGATAGAATACAGGCAGCATCATTTTTTTCTTTAATTTTATATGAGTACAAATGTTATCTGGATGAATGTATATGAGAAGCATAACTGTAACCCATCCAGATTTTTGCAGAATGTCCAGATATTTGTCTGATAATTTTGAAGTGTGCCTATAAAATTTGTGGTTTTCCATCAAATCACTGAGGACTGAATGACATACATTTGACTTTCATACTTTATATCCTTTAGAAAATGCATGTCAACACAAACCCTGTTATTCTAGCAACCTTCTAAGGTTATGAGAATAATATTTAAAATCTGTCCCCATTTATGGGCCTTTGCCCCCCCCACCCGCATCATTTTAGGCTTTGTCCAGATTTCTTGCACTAAGAAGTTGAGAGATATGTTGAGATTAAGGTACAGAACAGCAATGCAGTGGGCTTTTTTCTTAACTTTCATTTTGCAAATCACAAGATGTTGTAGTTTCCTACAAATTTATTTTCCAAGGTACATGTAAACATCAACTTAATTCATGAAGAAGGGTTATAAATTCATTAATGTAAAATGAGTATTACGTCAGTCATAACTACTGAACTACTGAGGATATGCACTTGCATTCTACAATGCTGATTCACAGTTTGAGCAATTTCCATAAAATCAGCACAATCATGCATTTGTGCAATCACACTGTAACATCTTTTGATATAGAACTCTGGCTATTTTTTTTAGTCTTTTGGCTAGCAATTGCCATGTCTCCTTCTATTTAGTCATAGTATAAATACTGTGTCTTACAGAAGGAAAATGCAGACAAACGTTACTGTTTTTTCCTACTTGTTCACTGCCTCATACTTCCTCATCTTCTTGACAACAAATCTTTAACAAAAATATATCCTGCAGCTCATGCAGTGCAAGACAAAACATGGGATTTACAAATATTTGTTACAAATACAATTTTGTACAGATGAAGTCCTGAACTGATCCATGCAGGGCAGGAGTAGGGTGTTTAACAAAACATGGTGGGTCATTCTTTCTTCATATTTTTTATTACTGGGTCATGTAACTTTCTCTTGTCCCTCTCTAACACCGTTGTTCATTATATGTATGCATGAGCACACTTTTCACACCTACATTCATATCTAACTTGCAGTTGCTCATCATTTATGTTTGTGCTGAACAGCACTTATCCTGTTTACTGCCACTGATTGTTCTAAATCTCATTTGATCTTGATTTGATTTTAATGTGACCTTCCCTATCAGTCTGGTTTCCTATATGTTGTGCCTATAAGCATTATAGATTCATAGGTGTTTACTAGGCTAACCACCACAAGGGCCTTTTTAAGCCTAGCTATGTATCCCAAATCTGTGACAAGTTCTGATACCCTTCATAAGTGTAAGCATGGGCCTGGGAGATGAACCATTTACAGGTAACCTTTGTCCATTAGAAACATAGGTGCCAAACCAGGGATGAATTTTAGACCTATTTTATCTTTTTATTTCTAGTCCCTTCTGTCAGCTGCTTTCTTATTGGCCCACATTTTCTCAAGACTGACTTTTTGTATTTTATAACATAGACTTTTAAAGCATGCAAGCTACTGAAAAGTTTGAGAGGAGGAAGCCACAGAACAGCCTTCCAAAAACCCATGAAGGATGGCTCTGGCAAAACCTACCCTAGTCTTAGAAATGACATCCAACTTATATTGTTCTGTGAGAGTGTCAACAGAAGACCAAATAGCAACTTCTAAGATGGATAGAGTGTTCAGACACTTGAAAAAGCGCCAGTGGAGGTCACTGCCCTGGTAGAATGAGATCTAACAGAATATAAAAGCTACTTGCCATAAAAAGAATAGCAAAAACAAATGGCATTAAAAATCCAGGAGGAGATGGTTTGCTTTGATACTGCCAAAGCCAATTTTCTGTCATGAAAGGAAACAAAAAGCTGCTCAGATTTTTGGATGTTTTATCTTGTCTAGGTAATATCTGAGCTGTCTGTGTAAATCTAATGTGTGAAGAGCCCTCTCACTCGGATTATGTGGAGAAAGAAAAAAAGGAAGAAGAATAAACTGATTCAACAAGGGATCATTAACCATCTTGGGCATAAAAGAAGGTTGGTATGAAGAAACACCTTGTTCTTATGAAAAATCAAAAAAGGTGGAAATGCCACAAGTGCCTGATGTTCAGAGACCCTGTTGGCAGACGTAAGAGCCATCAACAATACAATCTTTCAAGCACAATGTTGTAGGGAAATAGAAACTGCAGGTTCAAAAGGGGACTAACTCAATATCTTAAGAACAAACTTAAGGTCCCAAGAAGGAATAATAGGTTTTTCGGAGGGTGAGTATGAAGAATGTCTTTCAGAAATTGTTTGACATAAAGAGTAGAAGCCAGAGATGGATTCAGAGACAGAAAGGTGGAACTAGCTGACAAATAAACTCTAACAGATTAATATGCCAAGGCAGAACTGAGCAACTAACACAAAATAGGAAAGCACGATAGGAATACACAGAGAAAAATGCTCCATGTCATGCCTGAGACATCAAAAAATAATCTCTTCCATTTAGTCATGTAGGATTTTCTAATAGTGGAAGATGAGCATGTGAGGGGCAATGAGAGATGCATTGTTTTGTGTGAAAAGATCCATCCTGTGAGGTACTGAGGGGAGGCTTGAATCAAAAGGTCATCCAAGTACAGGAATATTTGAATTCCCTGAAGTCTGCAGAAGGCTACCATGGGGGGCAGGCAATTGGTAAAGACTCTATGAGCTTTAAAAAGACCAAAAGACAAAGCAGAGAACTGATAATTGGAGGAGGAAACAGAAACATATATAAAACTTCCTGAAGAGAGGGTGAATAGGAAATTAGAGGTAAGCATTGTTCAGATCCAGGGATACCAGAAGAGGTAGTAACAGAGTAAAATGTAGCTGAAAAGACACCATCCTGAAAGAGGGAACCTTGAGAAAGGACAGTTCTAGAAAGGGTCTCTGTGATCCCTCCTTCCCGGAATAAAACCTGTTCCCTGTTAAGATAAGGGGACAGGCTAGGTGGTTCCCCATAGCAGCAGATCCTGAAGAACTAAAGGAAAATGAGGGTGCTGAAAAGGATGAGGCTAATGAATGTCTGTGAATAGAGGAAGGGCCTTCCAGGCCATAAAATAACCATTTTGGATAATGGAAAGCACTCAAACATCCATGGTGACCTGTCGCCAAACAGGACAAGAGTCAACCTGAGGGACAGAGGAATCTGGCCAAGGGGTAACAGTGGCTGATTGTCAGATAGAAGCAGATTTGTCAGGAAAAGGAGGCCTCTGACCCTTAAAACCCTGAGAAGACTTGCCTAGAAAAACTCTCCTAGAAGCCCTCTTGCCCCTAGAAGGCTGTTTCGGCTGCCTACAAACAAAGGAAGGCTTGGCTGGATAATTTCTCCACAACTTAGATTTCTTTAAATCCTCCATAACTTTACCCTTATCCTGAAAGGTCTTACTTCAGCAGCAGTACCAAAGAAATTCTGGTTGTCTACAAGGTATTTTAACAATTTGGCCTTGAAGTCTTCAGGCAGAACCTGAAGCATAATCCAGAATACCTCCTCATTACAGATCCAGATGCAGCTGCCCTAAAAGAGACATAAGCAGCATCATAACAACATTTAATAGAATGATGAACTACCTGAGAAGCTGAGCTGAAAATGGAAATGGCAGACATCTTATCTTCCAAAACACATATCAGCCAGAATGCCTCCATTTAGGAGAGAAGAGACATGACACACCGAGTAATATGGGTCTGATAATTTATAGCCTTGAAAGCCAAGGTAATAGAGGTATATACTTTTTTACCATAACTACCCATGACACAGCTGTCCTTATCAGAAGGTAAAAGTTTAGAAGAGGACAGCAACTTGAATGGTTTATCAGTGACCACAGAAACAACAGCAGGATCAGAGGAATGGCTTTTATACAAAAACTTGTGAGCTTCAGGAACTTTATAGAACCTGTTTGGTGTCTTACAGTCAGGAGGACAAGAATCAGAGAACTGAGAAGCTGCAGTAAAAGTATCCAAAAGAGAATCCAGCACTGGAGGGACTGTAGAAAGCAGAAGAGAATCTATTTGCAAGAATTCATAGGACAGTCTTAGAAACCTGGGAACAGTTGCTCTTAAAGAGTTCCATCATATGAATGACCATATCCCCAAATGACAATTCTTCCATTGGGGAGTCAGGAAAAGTGAATTATCCTCTTCAGTCCCTTATGACATTTGGAAGGAGTGGAAGACCAGGGAACAGAAGCAGGAACAGATAATCCTTGAGGGGGTTTAAGGGCATTGCAAAGCCCCTGAGTAAAATCCTTCCATTCTCTGTGGAGATCCTTAGCTACAGGGGGCCACATGCTTAGTTTTCTGCTTCTTCTTCAAAGGAATATCAGCTTTAACAAATCTATAAGGTTCAGGCCCCTGTCTAGATTCAGTGAGAGTACCAGGCACCTCTTCCCTAACAAGTATGTGGGAAGTCCTCCTAGGTTCCTCCAAAATACTCAGCCATGGTTCCCCCTGCACATCTGCACCAGACATAAGAACAGGCTCAGTAGACATGTGGGTAGACAACTCCATGTCGGCCTCCAACTGGGTTACAGCAGGGGAGCTGACATTGGCACAGGATGGCACTCAGGCTCTTTATCCAACCCAATGGTGGCATTTGTTGGAGGCTGGATAGCAGCAGGATCAGTACGCCCCTTTCTGGCTTTCATCTTAGGCACTAGCTGAATGCCAGGGTGGGCAGATTCAGCCATGATACCCTAAGCTGAAAGCTTCAACTGCTGATTCTCCAAATAAATAGAAAAAGACAACAGACTACTGTAAAGTGTTTTAGGGACAAAAGCCTGGCAAATCCCACACTATGTATGGTTGTGTGCAGCATCCAAACAAAAAAAGGTGCTTTTTGTGTCTATTTTTGTGGGCAATCTGCCTCCCACATTCACATTTCCCCTTCCTGGATGACATGTAAACTAAAGTAAAATGAAGAAAAGCGAGAGGAAGGAAGGTATACTGACTTGGTCAATGGCTTGCAGACTGAATTCAAAGGAAGTGTTCAGACTGTTGGCAAAGAATTCTGAGGATTAGGTGCTCGTTTGCCACCTTTACACCTTTCATGTTTGACATATAGAACCTGGAAGGTGTAACCACTTGGTATGCAGGTTGAATGTTCAGCTATCCTCAAGAGGTATCCCAACTGTGAAGAATACTGCAGAAGTGATAAGGAAGGTTGTAGATGATTTGTACCATGGCTTGTATGTCGCATGTAATGTTTCACTGTTGTCTTTTTTGTTTTTATTTTTATTACCACCACTGTTGTGTAGCCCATCTCCAGTGCAGCCAGCATTCAACACTGACAAATTACTGTTTTGTAATTTCAGTAACTAAAATGGCTCTGAGTCACCAAACCCCTTTGAGCAGTTTTAACTTTTGTGTCGAATAATTTGTATGTTACAGCTATTTGTTCATGATGATACTGATATTTGCATGCACATCATTTAGCTCTTAATTGCTGTACATGTAGGTGTCGGACACAAGGTTTATAAATATAATATATACAGAAAATACAGATAGTGAGCTGTCAGCAAGAAGTGAGAGATACTATCCTACGAGGAAGGCCAAAATAAAAAGGGGCAGGAGAAAGAAATCTGTAAACATTGTGAAGAGTTGTGCAAAATGAGGTGCGAAGAAATTCTCAGCTCACAAAATGCAATAATTGTCTAAGAAGAGAGAAGCAGTTGGAGCATTATGTAAATATGAAAATGACCGTGGAGGAAAATCTAGGGGGTTATGACTGTGTCTCCAATCATAATCAGCTTATTATGTGTTGGAGACACGGATGCCGAGAAACTGACCTCAACAGTAACGTTCTAGAGTTGATTCTTCATATCTACATCGAGAACACAAAGCTGGTTGCAGTATAATCGAAATCTAAACCAACCGCACTAGAAGTAGTGAATATGGTACACAGAGATACAACAACTGGAATCCAGATCTTTAAAAAAGGGCAGGAGCAAAATACATAGGAAAAATTGGAGCTATGGGAACAATACATACAGGGAGGAATGAGGTTTAAAATAAGGCAGGATTTGAATGAGGTATGTAATGTTTGACTGCCAATGGTTGGGTAAATTATAAGTGATGTATAATGTTTGCAACTAAAAGTATGTCGATACAGTCTGTTTTGTAAAATACTTGCAACTGGGACTATGTCAATATGGCTTGTTTTCGTTTATATAAATGTATGACTGCCTATGTCATAAGTGATAATTTAATAAAGATATTTCTTGTTAAAAAAGCTGATTATAATCATAGACTTGATCATAATTTTTTTGTAGTAAATGGAGTATTATCTGCTCCATGTCCTACAATTAACATAAAAAAGTGTAGAAGTGTAGGAGTGTAATGTGTTTTACCAGCCTTCAAGCCTTTGAAAGCAAGTAAAGCAGTTAGCTCTGTTAGAAAAATAGCAGATAGAAACAGAGCAGAACAATGGCTTTAAAGGAATTAGACACTTCATTCTACCACACCTTTGTTTCAGAGTGAAGTCTGAACAGCTTTTAAAAGCTAGTTTACCTCCTGCCACTGTTCTTTGCCAGGCAGCACTATCCCATGTGAGTCCAATACTTAGATGTCCATAACAACCTTTTATTAAGCACCCCTAAGCATTGTTAATATCGGGTCTCCTATTGGAGACCTGCCTTAACAAGTTTAGCTTTTTCCTCATTTCAGAACATAATCCCAGCAGTAAATATACTGTACTAGAAAGTAATTAGTGATTGTTAAGGAGGATTTCACACAAAAAGGGAGGGGACAACTTAGTAAATGATAAAAATAAAAAAGGAGACAGAGGGATGTGTCCTTTATAGGATTATACGTGTATACAAAAATATATAAGAGAAAAAGCAGTGAGATTTAATAAAACAGAGTCATGGCATTGGTTAGCTTCTCTGGTTAGAGCAGGCATGGAAGACTGGAAAATGCAAAAGAAGATGATACTGTAAAATCTATAAATGTCAAATTTTAGCCCTCAATCTTTTTACTACTGGGTAGCCATTATACTTTATCATTTTCATTATAGTAGCTTCAACAGTCAGAAAGAAAAGTCTCATGGGAAATAAAGAACTATGAACTATTACATACATGAACTCCAGCTGGGTAATACATTATGGCTCCCACTGTGTGACATTGTTGACGATTAAACCTTCAGTCCTTATGAATGCTATTGTAATACTCTTTACAGAGATCTGAACTCTGTAGTGTTATCCCATCTGTCACAGGGCTCATAGTAGCTTTATAGGTTCATAGGTTCATAAGTGATTACTAGGCTAATGGCACAAGAGCCTTTACAAGCCTAGTCAATAATACCCAGGATATGACAATAATATAATTTCCCAGGTATGGGATGAGGTAGTATCGGGGTAATGGTCTTAGGGTGTTGGAGTCCTGAGTCATTTTACAGACTGTTACTGTCTATAAGGGACATGGGCAGTACCCTTACAGACAGTATATTATATTATAGTATGAATTTATGGTTCCCTATACATTTATCCAAATTCTTTTTGAAGAAAGTGAGGGATGGGCTTTGTTTTGTGAAGAATGGAAGTTTATTCTATAGATGAGGTAGTCTTTCAGATACAAATTTGTCTCTCCAGCAAGTTCTGTTAAGAGTCACAAATAAGGTTCAGGAACGTGTAACCTTCAAACAATTTTCTTCTGAATATGAAACATTTTCATCAGGCTGGATGAGAAAATACCTTGTAGATCAGGCACAAGTCACCTCTCAATAAATGATATGAGAAGGAATATATGGATAAGGCCTTTAGTAAGGCTGCATAATACAATATGTCTTATTTTTGTATTTTGTTAGTGAGAAACCTCCGGTCTGCTTCAGATCATGTATGTGCCTGGTTAGGTACATGCAGAGGGGAGCACTGTACTCAATTATGGGTCTGATAACTTCCTTTGATCTTAATGCCATGCCTTTACTTATAAGTAAATATAGCTAGCTGGTGGTCAAAGTTTAGGTTACTATCTATCTACCTCTGTTCCTAATTTCCTCACAGCTAAGTCTACATTTAGGGGGTGCGTTATCACTATTATAATTTAAAGGGATATGTGATTTACTGAAGGGTAGAATTATGCATTTTTAGCATTTAGTCTCAGACCATGGTTTTGGCACCAGTCATTTGTCATTTTTTGACCTGTTTATAGGATGTCAAAATCATCTGGGGAGTCGATGATTGCTTCCAGCTTACAGTCCTCAGCTAACATGGTAAGCCAGAGGTCCCCAACATACACTAATAATATGGAAATCTCCCATTCTGTCAGTCTTTAGATGTGGAGCAAACTGTCAAGCTGAGAACTTCGATAAATTCTGTTATTTTATGTGTACAAAATGTTTATTTTTTTTAAACAGAATTAATATATTAGCACACTTTTTAACAGAAATTACTAACATGCAGTCCTTGTGCATGGTGCATTCTTATTGTAACCAGAAGGTGAGCCTAAAACATATAATAAGCATTTAAAACCAGCTTTTTTATAAATTGTGATCAATCAGTTGTACAGCTGGTCCACCCCAGAACAAAAATGTATATAATGTTCCCATTGTTAATAGTGTTTTTATTAATAATATAAACATATTTTATACCTGCTCTTACAAAAGCAATGGACAATCGGAGTGACTAAAATCGATAATATAAAATTAGTAGAGAAATGCCAGACTCAAACATTTAAAAAATATAGAAAGCAACAAAAAGAAGAGCGTAACAGATTTAGTAAGTAAGAAGATAGGAGCTATACACAGCTTGGCAAGTACAACATTGGTGGTTGCTGGTTTATAATGTCTTACCTGACTAACGTACTGTACAAGGGAGACAGTGGAAGATCAAAATATATCTAATGGATATAATGGCATTTAAATATTTCTTCTAAGTATATATATGGGAAAACAGATTTAGGTCTTAATAATTGATCTTCTCACACATGACACCATCTCCTTTCCTCTGTAAGTATCTGCTTTCAAGAATTAGATTCCATGTGTTAAACAATGAAATGTCATATTTTGTGGTCTATACTGTCTATAGCAAGAAAGGTTATAACTCAGAATTGGAAGAACGAATCTGTACCCTCCTTCAAAGAATTTGTAAATATTGCAACTGATGTCTGTCACCTGAAAATCGTTGCACTTTAAGTCAAGAACAACCAGGATTACCTCTTGCTACAATGCAAGGACAAAACTTGTCTGCTTGACAAAAAAAAAATAACTACATTTTAGATTTAATGTAATGTATAATAACTTGGAATAACTTGATGGTTATTAGACACTCCTGTAAATAATTGTTTTTTTTCTTTTGTGTGAGGTTTAGTTGAATTTTGTCATTTATTATGCTCACAAGTGTTTGACAGTAAATGTTGCTGTGATTATTTTACAAACTGAAAATCCAATAAAAACCTTAAAAACATTAAATTCTGTATTTCTTATGTACATCTCCCATGGTTTCCATTTTGTCAAGCTTTTAATCTGGGTTGTACCCTTCCCCTATTTAAACTATTCCTTCATAAGCTCATTTAATAGCTCCACAAATTCTCTGATGGTTGGTTCCAACTGTTTATTTTTTGCAGTTTTGTGTAATCTATTTCTTCACCAGTAACATGATTAATGTCAGAAGCTGGCATTGGGGTGGGTTAAAGTCTCATTCTCTCACTCCAACAGAAGGTGCTGAGGAGTAATCTCAGTCCTCCATCTTAGAATGTACTTAGTAAGGGCAGTTACATCCTCTAGAATGCCTTTGAATTTAGGACATGTATAAAAATGTGTCCAGTCAGCTATATCCTTGGATAGACGACACTAACACTTCTTATCAGTACATGGGGAAGAACTTCCCAATCCTTGCCAGTATATAAAAATATTTATAAAAACATTTCTACTCAAATATTCTGTATCATCTTCGTTTTGTTATTGTCTGCTTTTGGGCCAGTTGGTGGACCCATGATTTTTCTCCTATTTGATGTCCTGATAATCTATCCCAGCCAGCCTTGACAGTTAGCATTAATGGATATTTACTAATACTTAAGGCATTATAGAACATAAAGATCAAAGTCCTGGGTGGGAATTGATCTTCCCTGTTACTTTTGACTTGTGTAATCATATCTGCCTGCCTCATATTTTAACTCTTGTATTAGGCCATAACATTCTAAGTGGGCACCTGCTGGGAGGTTATACTTTTGTCTTACTTCCTGGAATGTCAAGATCCCATCAGCTTCTACAAACTGATACCAATAGTCTAATGTTGTTCTCCTCAGCCTCCAGTTCTTAAATACTTATGGGATTAACCCCTTTTGTTTGCTGATACCCTTTTCATATGAATGTGTCTCATATCTGAGACAGGAAGGGCTTAGAATGTTTTGACACTAGAACAATAAGTTTCAGTATCTCTTGTCTTTGATTTTTGCTTGAGTAAGACTGAGTGCATTACTTTATTTTACACAGACATGCTTGTCCCAGACGGTGTAAATGTATATACATACACATTAATAATAAACCCTGCCACAAACCCCTTTTTTACTTATTTAGGCTCCAGTTTACTTAAGTCTCCAGGTCTTAAATCGGGAAAGCAAAGCCAAAAAAGTTGAATGTTTCATTCATAACACTGTACTTCAGTCAAACTCTTAATAAATCTGACTCACATCTAAATACTAACAATTTCATCATTTGTGTTATCATACCTTAAGTGGAAGATGTACCCTGGGATTCATGAAGCTTGCACCAGGCGCAGGCGTAGCATAGGCAGTATAACACCAAACATGGCCGCCAAGCGATTCAAGTACGATCCAATTCCATGTGCACTACCGGTGTACGCCAGATCTGCGCAGCCCTCGGCTTAGGTATGCTAATCACCCCATGCGCAGTGCCGCACCATGAAAATGAAGGTACATAGCGATTCATGAAGTGGTGCAGGCGTAGCATAAGCCCACAGAAATGTAAACCAAAAAACACGGCTTACGTTTTTCCAAACAGAACATCGGAGCTATTAAAGCGGACCAGACTCATGTATTACAAAGTTAACATATGCCAATGGCTAAATATACAGCCAATGGCATAAGAAAAGATGCACAACACCTAAAAAACAACATTTAATGTCATGTCCACAGTAACGCAAAGTACAACCACAGGGCATGTGTGCACAAACGCGAACACAAAGAAAATATATACAAATGTCATAAAATCGCAATGTAATACAAATCATGATGTCACCATAATACTCAATGGTATGCATGGTACACCACAACCAAGCTGCAAGGGTTGCTAAGGGTCTGTGACAGTGTTCGGCATGGTAACTAGGAATTAGTAGTCAATGCCATGCAAATGAGGCAGGTAATAGTGAATCGCAAATGTCCCGCCGGACTAAGGATGCACCATACGGCACAGCGCTACAACACTAATGAGTGGCTTAGAGGTATACATGACATCAGCAGTGGGGTGTGCCACCGTAGCTGTAAGCACATTGGAGCAATGCAAATCCGGCCTGGCCATTGCTAAGCAAAGATGCAGGACAGGGGTGGGGAGGTAGGTATAGCATCGTTTAGCTGAGAGCACATATGGTGCCCGAAAGCACATGTGTACGGGGAGGAAAACGTGCCCAAAACCCGGTAAGTGGACACACGCGCCGCGCACCATAGCTCAAACAGGAAGGTCAGGGGAAGAAAATAAGGAAATGCTACAGTAGGGTAATTGGAGTACAACTGAGCAATTAACACCTATTAACTCACAGCGGGCAATCGATGGCAGCTGACAATTCTGCTCGCAGAAACCTGCAAAACAGGATAGGGGAGGTGTCGGATTGCAAAGAAAAGAGAACTGTCATAGCAGAGCAAAGCAATCCTGCAGTAGACTGGCCATAGAACACATTAAGCAAGATAAGCCAGGTGTAGGAAAGTACAAATGAAAGCAGGCTGCTGGATGCATGCCAGAAAATGGGAGGTGAAACGTTAAGAAATGTAAAGGGAAGGGCAAGAGGTAATCCATGGCAGCCAAATGTAATTCAACACCAAAGGCACCACAATAGTAGTTCCTGTCGTAAAACACATAAGATACCCTGTAGCTACGTTTGTACATACACACCCTATGATATCATCGGTGTTCATAGCACGATAGTATAAAGCGTGAAAGCACCCCACACACACCTGTGTATTCCCAAACACTGCACCATAGGTGTAAACATACGGGGGACTTTTACAATGTACATGTTGGGAGCTGCCATAGCTGTGATTCATCACCATGTGTCAGAGACTGACGGTGTTGTGGAGGATGATGCTGACAACCACCGCAGGCCCCGGAGGAGGAGAAGAGTGTTCAGACCAAGAGTAACCTACCAGGGGCTACATGATCTGGAAATAGTAGAGCATTACAGGATGGACAGGGACATCTTACAGCAAATAGTTGAGCTGTGCCAGCCACGCCTGAGATCTAGAAACAACAGAGGGGAACCCATCCCAGTGGACACAAAGGTATGTGTAAGCTTGCGAATACTAGCCATAGCTACCTTTCAAAGGCCAACTATAATGGGGATCTCACAGGCATCAGCATCCAGGGTACTACACCAGTTCCTGGATGCCATGTTACCACATGCCAATGAGCATATATACTTCCCCCGAACTCAGGAGGAGTTGGCCAGCAATATGCATCTCTTCCACCATGTGGCACACTACCCGGAGGTACTGGGTGCGACAGACTGCATGCATGTACACATCAAGTCACCACCCGGTGAGCATGGTAGGCACTACATAAAATGCAAGGGATACCACTCCATCAACTGCCAGGTCGTGTGCAATGCCCAGGGCATTATCATGGATGTGTGTGCTGGCAGCCTTGGAAGCTACCATGACTCCCACATCTGGCATGCCTCACAGCTGTATCAGGTATTTGTCAGGGGGGACATCCCACATGGTCACCTTGTGGGGGATGCTGGCTATGCACTGGAGCCATGGATGATGACTCCCATCAGAAATGCACACACACCCATGCAAGAACGCCATAATGAGGCACATGCACAAACCAGAATCATCATAGAGTGTGTGTTCGGGATGCTGAAATCACGGTTCCATTGCTTGGACATATCTGGTGGAGCCTTGCAGTACTCTCCAAGCTCGTGTGCCCACATCCTCATAGTATGTGCCATGCTACATAATATGATCCTGCGTAAACAGCTGCAGCAGGGACAAAATGGTGAAGGCCCTCACAGCCCACCGCAATTGCCAAGGCCATCACAGGCACAGAGGGATTCAGACCACGAACACCCTGTGCCATCCCCAGTAGGCAGATGGAGGCGTGCCCAATATGCCAATGCCTTGGCAAAGAGGGAACGTATAGCACATACTCTGACAGTGTAGGCCCCTATGGACTGACACACCTCTCCACCTGTACACACAGTAAAATGGATGGCACACACACACGACCACCTGTAAATTGTAATGTATAGGTGGTCTACTGTGTGAATCCTACATAGGCAGCCCTCAACCATTGTACACACAACAGCTATTGGAACAAGGAATGTCAACACCTGAACAGTACACACACCTATCAGCATATGTTGGTACTGTGTGTATAGGTTCCTAGGTACATTGGTAGGTACACGCCCGACTGTCAGAGGCCATTCATCAATCGAGGCAAACAGTGTCTGCTGTCGTCACCACATCGAGTAACCAACTGTCGCTCAGTGGAGCAGAGCCAATTGTGGGATCCATGTGTGTAATCACTGTTCCCCACACACTCTGCATGGATGCCCTGGTGCGTTAATGAGGGCCTCCATATAATGTAATCATGGATGTAGTGGCAAAGCATGGGGTGTACCCATGGCAGGTATCTGTCACCCCAGCATGCTCCACCTATGGTTGTGTGAAGGTGTAGCACATTATAGTGTGTGGCTCACTGTGACATACATACCCAATGCTGGAGCACATCCATTAAACATCACTTGGACATACCATTAATAGGTCTCATCCATATGTAAAGTAACTGAGTTACCCATTTGATCGCAGTATGGAGTAACAGCCGTAGTATAGTCCACATACAAAACGCCATAACACGTGTACAAATCCCAGATGCCCAAGTGGTAAATGCAGTGACTGTCGTGCATGTTCCCGGTCCCACATCCTGCAAGGGATGTAACGTAATCCCGAAGGCACGAATAATGCATGTTGGATGCAGGTCATCAGATTATGTTTAGCACATGTTAGCGGGAATATGTGTTGCCCAGTGCTGGTAAGCGTTGTTTAAATATAACTATACGGATATGCGCAAAACAGGGCTAAGCTTCTCTGAATATCGTGCAGATCACGGTCATTGATGTCCAGAACAGGTGAAACCAGCATTATTCACCCCTGTACTAATAGTGCCTGCTCTGAAGGGTAAAATGACCACTTCCAGGAGTAGAACATGCAACCATGTACACAATCACCTAACACTAAGCTACCCAAGATGTACCAACGGCAGGTGTGTAATGTGACAGGTTCAAACACAAACGTGCGGAGTCCAGATAACAGTATACACCATGTACACAATGAAAGGTGTATTCTGCCTGTCACTCTCTCTGTTATTTTTTATATATATATATATATATATATATATATACATATACATAATAGAGATAGAAAGGGTGATAGAGAGATATATGTTGATATATACGGATTCACCTATATCTGCAAATATATAGATAGGTCAACGACATGTACACAACCATGGAGGTACAAATAAATAGGATACTGCCAACTATGGAATGTGCCACATACCGACACGCGTAATCACGAGGTTGAAAGACCGAAAGAACACAGTACCGGAACACTAGAACTGCATGTAATATTATCACGATATTAAGGGACATTTAGTTATCGCTGCTGGTGTTGCGGTCCACGTAGGTACTGTGTTCAACTGTGTTTGTGATTGCCGTAGTCTGTGTATGTGTGTGTTGAGGGTGCCGTGTGTGTTTCCGTGGGACTGTAATGTGTGTGTGTGTGTGTTTTCATCATGTGTCTGTTAGTGCTAACTCGGAGGTAGATCATTACGGTAGGTGTGGTTATAGCTGGCCATAGGCATACGGTTACCACATTACTCCCACTTTAAGAGGGACAGCCCCTCCCTGGGCAGTTGTGTCTGACCGTAGGTATGTGTCGGTCTGTAAACACCGATGTGTGTCCTGCAAATGCCCCACTATGGCCATTTGAAAAGGTGGCAACCCATGCCAAAGAGGTTCAGTCACCAACGCAACTGCAATGAGTGAAAATATCTGTGACAGAAATACACGGGACAGCTGTTATTTAGTAACATTCCTTTACATATCGCTGTATTTCTGGAGGTATGGAAGTATCAACCTCACCTGCATACTATATAGAAACCAATTAACAACAGCCCAATGTATAAGCCCGTAACAACCATATAGTTTCAGTCTACTAACTGATAGCTCTTCAATTAGGGAAGGAGCCTACACACATATATGGAATAAGTAGAAATGCAGTCCCCACAAACCTGTATATGCTATGTACACCCACCTACATCTCCCACACATGAAACAATAGCAATACAGACTGTAATAACATCACAAACATCCACTCACTCAATTACATCTGCAGAAGCGTTAACATACCTTGTGAGAGACACATTTGTAAAGGCGCCATGTGAAATCGTAGCTGTTGTATAATGGAACAGATGGCGATGTTACAGGTTTTGTTTGCAATAGTCCCTTATTAAACGGGTGAGATGACAGGTACACTCACATGTAGAACCACATACTCTAGCCATCACACACAATCCACGGAGGACATGAATCCAAAATATCCGTGTCTCTACAAATAGCAGTTGCAATTCCACACAACAAAACACATACAGGCCATCTCCCCGAAGGTAGGGCAAAAGGGCAACGCCCAAGTGGAGAATTCAATTATACCCCACTGTTGCCGCGTAATTGGTGAATGGAGTAGCTGCACAGCTGATGTGCATGTAATAATTTACTCAGGAACACCAATTGGCAGCAGGAAACCACATGTTACTGGTATCGACGTATATAAGGATGACTTGCCAGACATTCAAACCGTATGCTCATACCATAGAACTGTTTAAACAGTAAAGGTGTAAGAGAGATATTTACGAAAGTTCGGAACGCTAACAAGGTATGTAGAACACTCAGTATGTTAATGTATGTATAGCCTGTTTTGTATTAATTAAAAGTGTCTGCAATGCATAAAGTGGGAAAAGGTATTATGTAGTGATGTCTTGCTGAGCATAGTAACGCTTGTAGAAATTGTGTTTCCTGCTGTGGGCCACAAGGTAAACATCACAGACACCACAAGGGATGCTACATGAGGGCTTTAAACAGAACAATTCCACACCACCCGCCGTCAGTGGCAGGGTATGTCCAACAAGTACGTGCCATAGCAGGGGATAGTATATGTTGATATACTGTCACAGTAGGCATGTGTAGGGGCATATAACGACAATAACATGCCTAAGGTGGTCCTGCTGTGCAAGTATGCTTTGCATTATGGGATAATATGTAAAATATGTATAATGTACAGTATTGTAGGTATATATGTCAGATATTCTACACAGCATAACAGTTATATCATGCAAACAAAAGGTATCGTCTATTGGCATGTACAATACACAATAACAGAATACATATGGCTTGTAGTCATGGAACACTGTAACAGCATGATAGCTAATCGAAATGAAAGAGCTACTCAATTAACCATGCACAAAGGACATGTAATAGCTTCACAGGTTCATAGTGAGGTACTATGCTGTCTGGCAAGTCTATGTGTAAGCCCAACTACAGTGTTTACACCGCAGCACCTCTCTAGGGTAGTGTCCTGTCTGTGAACAGCAGAGCCATGTGCTACCTGCACCTCTGCACAGTACAGCCACTGCAGTGATCCCTGGCATACATGTGTGTCTCCCATCCACCAAGTGAGGTATCTCATAAACAGTGCTATTGAGTGTCCCTGCGTGATGTACATAGGAATCATGTTCCAAAGCATGGTGAGTGTCTGGTTTGGGAATGTAACCCTCAAGAACATCCCACTCATCGTTACATTTGTGCACATATCCATGAGCCATGTTGCTCTCAGTGGCTTTTGCTTATGTCGCCTATGTGGAGTATATCCATAAATATTGTTGTGGACATGGGCCCTGTATGTTCAGCAGAGGTCACCCCTGAATATGCAGTATGCAAATGTGTACAGTCGTGGTGACCGTAGTACTGTCGCATACGGCAACCTTCGGAGCTCAATAATCCTCATGGTGTGTTAATGTTGTGGTATGTAAAGCCGTTGCTTTCTGTAAGGTACACCCTTAACAGGGTGTTGTACCCTTGAATGTGTGTATACGTCAGGAGTTTAGAGGTACGATGGGTGTCTTTGTTCCAGCTACAAACCCAGTACAGATAAGGGTGGCCATGTAGAAGGATATCCACGCCACATTGGCAATATGGTTATCAAAGGAGTGGGTGCTACATACGTGTGTACTAAAATCCTGTATAATGTCACATGTATGTAGGGAGCTACCACCTATGTGATAGTCAGTGGGTGATTGGTTTAATCCAAAGGGGATGTTCATGCACCATGTGTCATGCAGCTTGAGGCCATGTTATCGACATCAGGTATCCATCACAGTGACACCCTTATGGAGGGAGTCTGTATCAGCTGGTGGATCAATCATGGTGCCTTATATGCAGTTGTCTGGAAACCTAGTCAGGGAAACTCCCTCTGTGCTAACCTGTACCTCAGGTTCATAGGTTCATAGGTTCATAAGTGATTACTAGGCTAATGGCACAAGAGCCTTTACAAGCCTAGTCAATAATACCCAGGATATGACAATAATATAATTTCCCAGGTATGGGATGAGGTAGTATCGGGGTAATGGTCTTAGGGTGTTGGAGTCCTGAGTCATTTTACAGACTGTTACTGTCTATAAGGGACATGGGCAGTACCCTTACAGACAGTATATTATATTATAGTATGAATTTATGGTTCCCTATACATTTATCCAAATTCTTTTTGAAGAAAGTGAGGGATGGGCTTTGTTTTGTGAAGAATGGAAGTTTATTCTATAGATGAGGTAGCCTTTCAGATACAAATTTGTCTCTCCAGCAAGTTCTGTTAAGAGTCACAAATAAGGTTCAGGAACGTGTAACCTTCAAACAATTTTTCTTCTGAATATGAAACATTTTCATCAGGCTGGATGAGAAAATACCTTGTAGATCAGGCACAAGTCACCTCTCAATAAATGATATGAGAAGGAATATATGGATAAGGCCTTTAGTAAGGCTGCATAATACAATATGTCTTATTTTTGTATTTTGTTAGTGAGAAACCTCCGGGTCTGCTTCAGATCATGTATGTGCCTGGTTAGGTACATGCAGAGGGGAGCACTGTACTCAATTATGGGTCTGATAACTTCCTTTGATCTTAATGCCATGCCTTTACTTATAAGTAAATATAGCTAGCTGGTGGTCAAAGTTTAGGTTACTATCTATCTACCTCTGTTCCTAATTTCCTCACAGCTAAGTCTACATTTAGGGGGTGCGTTATCACTATTATAATTTAAAGGGATATGTGATTTACTGAAGGGTAGAATTATGCATTTTTAGCATTTAGTCTCAGACCATGGTTTTGGCACCAGTCATTTGTCATTTTTTGACCTGTTTATAGGATGTCAAAATCATCTGGGAGTCGATGATTGCTTCCAGCTTACAGTCCTCAGCTAACATGGTAAGCCAGAGGTCCCCAACATACACTAATAATATGGAAATCTCCCATTCTGTCAGTCTTTAGATGTGGAGCAAACTGTCAAGCTGAGAACTTCGATAAATTCTGTTATTTTATGTGTACAAAATGTTTATTTTTTAAACAGAATTAATATATTAGCACACTTTTTAACAGAAATTACTAACATGCAGTCCTTGTGCATGGTGCATTCTTATTGTAACCAGAAGGTGAGCCTAAAACATATAATAAGCATTTAAAACCAGCTTTTTTATAAATTGTGATCAATCAGTTGTACAGCTGGTCCACCCCAGAACAAAAATGTATATAATGTTCCCATTGTTAATAGTGTTTTTATTAATAATATAAACATATTTTATACCTGCTCTTACAAAAGCAATGGACAATCGGAGTGACTAAAATCGATAATATAAAATTAGTAGAGAAATGCCAGACTCAAACATTTAAAAAATATAGAAAGCAACAAAAAGAAGAGCGTAACAGATTTAGTAAGTAAGAAGATAGGAGCTATACACAGCTTGGCAAGTACAACATTGGTGGTTGCTGGTTTATAATGTCTTACCTGACTAACGTACTGTACAAGGGAGACAGTGGAAGATCAAAATATATCTAATGGATATAATGGCATTTAAATATTTCTTCTAAGTATATATATGGGAAAACAGATTTAGGTCTTAATAATTGATCTTCTCACACATGACACCATCTCCTTTCCTCTGTAAGTATCTGCTTTCAAGAATTAGATTCCATGTGTTAAACAATGAAATGTCATATTTTGTGGTCTATACTGTCTATAGCAAGAAAGGTTATAACTCAGAATTGGAAGAACGAATCTGTACCCTCCTTCAAAGAATTTGTAAATTTTGCAACTGATGTCTGTCACCTGAAAATCGTTGCACTTTAAGTCAAGAACAACCAGGATTACCTCTTGCTACAATGCAAGGACAAAACTTGTCTGCTTGACAAAAAAAAAATAACTACATTTTAGATTTAATGTAATGTATAATAACTTGGAATAACTTGATGGTTATTAGACACTCCTGTAAATAATTGTTTTTTTTCTTTTGTGTGAGGTTTAGTTGAATTTTGTCATTTATTATGCTCACAAGTGTTTGACAGTAAATGTTGCTGTGATTATTTTACAAACTGAAAATCCAATAAAAACCTTAAAAACATTAAATTCTGTATTTCTTATGTACATCTCCCATGGTTTCCATTTTGTCAAGCTTTTAATCTGGGTTGTACCCTTCCCTATTTAAACTATTCCTTCATAAGCTCATTTAATAGCTCCACAAATTCTCTGATGGTTGGTTCCAACTGTTTATTTTTTGCAGTTTTGTGTAATCTATTTCTTCACCAGTAACATGATTAATGTCAGAAGCTGGCATTGGGGTGGGTTAAAGTCTCATTCTCTCACTCCAACAGAAGGTGCTGAGGAGTAATCTCAGTCCTCCATCTTAGAATGTACTTAGTAAGGGCAGTTACATCCTCTAGAATGCCTTTGAATTTAGGACATGTATAAAAATGTGTCCAGTCAGCTATATCCTTGGATAGACGACACTAACACTTCTTATCAGTACATGGGGAAGAACTTCCCAATCCTTGCCAGTATATAAAAATATTTATAAAAACATTTCTACTCAAATATTCTGTATCATCTTCGTTTTGTTATTGTCTGCTTTTGGGCCAGTTGGTGGACCCATGATTTTTCTCCTATTTGATGTCCTGATAATCTATCCCAGCCAGCCTTGACAGTTAGCATTAATGGATATTTACTAATACTTAAGGCATTATAGAACATAAAGATCAAAGTCCTGGGTGGGAATTGATCTTCCCTGTTACTTTTGACTTGTGTAATCATATCTGCCTGCCTCATATTTTAACTCTTGTATTAGGCCATAACATTCTAAGTGGGCACCTGCTGGGAGGTTATACTTTTGTCTTACTTCCTGGAATGTCAAGATCCCATCAGCTTCTACAAACTGATACCAATAGTCTAATGTTGTTCTCCTCAGCCTCCAGTTCTTAAATACTTATGGGATTAACCCCTTTTGTTTGCTGATACCCTTTTCATATGAATGTGTCTCATATCTGAGACAGGAAGGGCTTAGAATGTTTTGACACTAGAACAATAAGTTTCAGTATCTCTTGTCTTTGATTTTTGCTTGAGTAAGACTGAGTGCATTACTTTATTTTACACAGACATGCTTGTCCCAGACGGTGTAAATGTATATACATACACATTAATAATAAACCCTGCCACAAACCCCTTTTTTACTTATTTAGGCTCCAGTTTACTTAAGTCTCCAGGTCTTAAATCGGGAAAGCAAAGCCAAAAAAGTTGAATGTTTCATTCATAACACTGTACTTCAGTCAAACTCTTAATAAATCTGACTCACATCTAAATACTAACAATTTCATCATTTGTGTTATCATACCTTAAGTGGAAGATGTACCCTGGGATTCATGAAGCTTGCACCAGGCGCAGGCGTAGCATAGGCAGTATAACACCAAACATGGCCGCCAAGCGATTCAAGCACGATCCAATTCCATGTGCACTACCGGTGTACGCCAGATCTGCGCAGCCCTCGGCTTAGGTATGCTAATCACCCCATGCGCAGTGCCGCACCATGAAAATGAAGGTACATAGCGATTCATGAAGTGGTGCAGGCGTAGCATAAGCCCACAGAAATGTAAACCAAAAAACACGGCTTACGTTTTTCCAAACAGAACATCGGAGCTATTAAAGCGGACCAGACTCATGTATTACAAAGTTAACATATGCCAATGGCTAAATATACAGCCAATGGCATAAGAAAAGATGCACAACACCTAAAAAACAACATTTAATGTCATGTCCACAGTAACGCAAAGTACAACCACAGGGCATGTGTGCACAAACGCGAACACAAAGAAAATATATACAAATGTCATAAAATCGCAATGTAATACAAATCATGATGTCACCATAATACTCAATGGTATGCATGGTACACCACAACCAAGCTGCAAGGGTTGCTAAGGGTCTGTGACAGTGTTCGGCATGGTAACTAGGAATTAGTAGTCAATGCCATGCAAATGAGGCAGGTAATAGTGAATCGCAAATGTCCCGCCGGACTAAGGATGCACCATACGGCGCAGCGCTACAACACTAATGAGTGGCTTAGAGGTATACATGACATCAGCAGTGGGGTGTGCCACCGTAGCTGTAAGCACATTGGAGCAATGCAAATCCGGCCTGGCCATTGCTAAGCAAAGATGCAGGACAGGGGTGGGGAGGTAGGTATAGCATCGTTTAGCTGAGAGCACATATGGTGCCCGAAAGCACATGTGTCTGGGGAGGAAAACGTGCCCAAAACCCGGTAAGTGGACACACGCGCGCGCACCATAGCTCAAACAGGAAGGTCAGGGGAAGAAAATAAGGAAATGCTACAGTAGGGTAATTGGAGTACAACTGAGCAATTAACACCTATTAACTCACAGCGGGCAATCGATGGCAGCTGACAATTCTGCTCGCAGAAACCTGCAAAACAGGATAGGGGAGGTGTCGGATTGCAAAGAAAAGAGAACTGTCATAGCAGAGCAAAGCAATCCTGCAGTAGACTGGCCATAGAACACATTAAGCAAGATAAGCCAGGTGTAGGAAAGTACAAATGAAAGCAGGCTGCTGGATGCATGCCAGAAAATGGGAGGTGAAACGTTAAGAAATGTAAAGGGAAGGGCAAGAGGTAATCCATGGCAGCCAAATGTAATTCAACACCAAAGGCACCACAATAGTAGTTCCTGTCGTAAAACACATAAGATACCCTGTAGCTACGTTTGTACATACACACCCTGTGATATCATCGGTGTTCATAGCACGATAGTATAAAGCGTGAAAGCACCCCACACACACCTGTGTATTCCCAAACACTGCACCATAGGTGTAAACATACGGGGGACTTTTACAATGTACATGTTGGGAGCTGCCATAGCTGTGATTCATCACCATGTGTCAGAGACTGACGGTGTTGTGGAGGATGATGCTGACAACCGCCGCAGGCCCCGGAGGAGGAGAAGAGTGTTCAGACCAAGAGTAACCTACCAGGGGCTACATGATCTGGAAATAGTAGAGCATTACAGGATGGACAGGGACATCTTACAGCAAATAGTTGAGCTGTGCCAGCCACGCCTGAGATCTAGAAACAACAGAGGGGAACCCATCCCAGTGGACACAAAGGTATGTGTAAGCGTGTGAATACTTCAGCCATAGCTACCTTTCAAAGGCCAACTATAATGGGGATCTCACAGGCATCAGCATCCAGGGTACTACACCAGTTCCTGGATGCCATGTTACCACATGCCAATGAGCATATATACTTCCCCCGAACTCAGGAGGAGTTGGCCAGCAATATGCATCTCTTCCACCATGTGGCACACTACCCGGAGGTACTGGGTGCGACAGACTGCATGCATGTACACATCAAGTCACCACCCGGTGAGCATGGTAGGCACTACATAAAATGCAAGGGATACCACTCCATCAACTGCCAGGTCGTGTGCAATGCCCAGGGCATTATCATGGATGTGTGTGCTGGCAGCCTTGGAAGCTACCATGACTCCCACATCTGGCATGCCTCACAGCTGTATCAGGTATTTGTCAGGGGACATCCCACATGGTCACCTTGTGGGGGATGCTGGCTATGCACTGGAGCCATGGATGATGACTCCCATCAGAAATGCACACACACCCATGCAAGAACGCCATAATGAGGCACATGCACAAACCAGAATCATCATAGAGTGTGTGTTCGGGATGCTGAAATCACGGTTCCATTGCTTGGACATATCTGGTGGAGCCTTGCAGTACTCTCCAAGCTCGTGTGCCCACATCCTCATAGTATGTGCCATGCTACATAATATGATCCTGCGTAAACAGCTGCAGCAGGGACAAAATGGTGAAGGCCCTCACAGCCCACCGCAATTGCCAAGGCCATCACAGGCACAGAGGGATTCAGACCACGAACACCCTGTGCCATCCCCAGTAGGCAGATGGAGGCGTGCCCAATATGCCAATGCCTTGGCAAAGAGGGAACGTATAGCACATACTCTGACAGTGTAGGCCCCTATGGACTGACACACCTCTCCACCTGTACACACAGTAAAATGGATGGCACACACACACGACCACCTGTAAATTGTAATGTATAGGTGGTCTACTGTGTGAATCCTACATAGGCAGCCCTCAACCATTGTACACACAACAGCTATTGGAACAAGGAATGTCAACACCTGAACAGTACACACACCTATCAGCATATGTTGGTACTGTGTGTATAGGTTCCTAGGTACATTGGTAGGTACACGCCCGACTGTCAGAGGCCATTCATCAATCGAGGCAAACAGTGTCTGCTGTCGTCACCACATCGAGTAACCAACTGTCGCTCAGTGGAGCAGAGCCAATTGTGGGATCCATGTGTGTAATCACTGTTCCCCACACACTCTGCATGGATGCCCTGGTGCGTTAATGAGGGCCTCCATATAATGTAATCATGGATGTAGTGGCAAAGCATGGGGTGTACCCATGGCAGGTATCTGTCACCCCAGCATGCTCCACCTATGGTTGTGTGAAGGTGTAGCACATTATAGTGTGTGGCTCACTGTGACATACATACCCAATGCTGGAGCACATCCATTAAACATCACTTGGACATACCATTAATAGGTCTCATCCATATGTAAAGTAACTGAGTTACCCATTTGATCGCAGTATGGAGTAACAGCCGTAGTATAGTCCACATACAAAACGCCATAACACGTGTACAAATCCCAGATGCCCAAGTGGTAAATGCAGTGACTGTCGTGCATGTTCCCGGTCCCACATCCTGCAAGGGATGTAACGTAATCCCGAAGGCACGAATAATGCATGTTGGATGCAGGTCATCAGATTATGTTTAGCACATGTTAGCGGGAATATGTGTTGCCCAGTGCTGGTAAGCGTTGTTTAAATATAACTATACGGATATGCGCAAAACAGGGCTAAGCTTCTCTGAATATCGTGCAGATCACGGTCATTGATGTCCAGAACAGGTGAAACCAGCATTATTCACCCCTGTACTAATAGTGCCTGCTCTGAAGGGTAAAATGACCACTTCCAGGAGTAGAACATGCAACCATGTACACAATCACCTAACACTAAGCTACCCAAGATGTACCAACGGCAGGTGTGTAATGTGACAGGTTCAAACACAAACGTGCGGAGTCCAGATAACAGTATACACCATGTACACAATGAAAGGTGTATTCTGCCTGTCACTCTCTCTGTTATTTTTTATATATATATATATATATATATATATATATATACATATACATAATAGAGATAGAAAGGGTGATAGAGAGATATATGTTGATATATACGGATTCACCTATATCTGCAAATATATAGATAGGTCAACGACATGTACACAACCATGGAGGTACAAATAAATAGGATACTGCCAACTATGGAATGTGCCACATACCGACACGCGTAATCACGAGGTTGAAAGACCGAAAGAACACAGTACCGGAACACTAGAACTGCATGTAATATTATCACGATATTAAGGGACATTTAGTTATCGCTGCTGGTGTTGCGGACCACGAGGTACTGTGTTCAACTGTGTTTGTGATTGCCGTAGTCTGTGTATGTGTGTGTTGAGGGTGCCGTGTGTGTTTCCGTGGGACTGTAATGTGTGTGTGTGTGTGTTTTCATCATGTGTCTGTTAGTGCTAACTCGGAGGTAGATCATTACGGTAGGTGTGGTTATAGCTGGCCATAGGCATACGGTTACCACATTACTCCCACTTTAAGAGGGACAGCCCCTCCCTGGGCAGTTGTGTCTGACCGTAGGTATGTGTCGGTCTGTAAACACCGATGTGTGTCCTGCAAATGCCCCACTATGGCCATTTGAAAAGGTGGCAACCCATGCCAAAGAGGTTCAGTCACCAACGCAACTGCAATGAGTGAAAATATCTGTGGCAGAAATACACGGGACAGCTGTTATTTAGTAACATTCCTTTACATATCGCTGTATTTCTGGAGGTATGGAAGTATCAACCTCACCTGCATACTATATAGAAACCAATTAACAACAGCCCAATGTATAAGCCCGTAACAACCATATAGTTTCAGTCTACTAACTGATAGCTCTTCAATTAGGGAAGGAGCCTACACACATATATGGAATAAGTAGAAATGCAGTCCCCACAAACCTGTATATGCTATGTACACCCACCTACATCTCCCACACATGAAACAATAGCAATACAGACTGTAATAACATCACAAACATCCACTCACTCAATTACATCTGCAGAAGCGTTAACATACCTTGTGAGAGACACATTTGTAAAGGCGCCATGTGAAATCGTAGCTGTTGTATAATGGAACAGATGGCGATGTTACAGGTTTTGTTTGCAATAGTCCCTTATTAAACGGGTGAGATGACAGGTACACTCACATGTAGAACCACATACTCTAGCCATCACACACAATCCACGGAGGACATGAATCCAAAATATCCGTGTCTCTACAAATAGCAGTTGCAATTCCACACAACAAAACACATACAGGCCATCTCCCCGAAGGTAGGGCAAAAGGGCAACGCCCAAGTGGAGAATTCAATTATACCCCACTGTTGCCGCGAATTGGTGAATGGAGTAGCTGCACAGCTGATGTGCATGTAATAATTTACTCAGGAACACCAATTGGCAGCAGGAAACCACATGTTACTGGTATCGACGTATATAAGGATGACTTGCCAGACATTCAAACCGTATGCTCATACCATAGAACTGTTTAAACAGTAAAGGTGTAAGAGAGATATTTACGAAAGTTCGGAACGCTAACAAGGTATGTAGAACACTCAGTATGTTAATGTATGTATAGCCTGTTTTGTATTAATTAAAAGTGTCTGCAATGCATAAAGTGGGAAAAGGTATTATGTAGTGATGTCTTGCTGAGCATAGTAACGCTTGTAGAAATTGTGTTTCCTGCTGTGGGCCACAAGGTAAACATCACAGACACCACAAGGGATGCTACATGAGGGCTTTAAACAGAACAATTCCACACCACCCGCCGTCAGTGGCAGGGTATGTCCAACAAGTACGTGCCATAGCAGGGGATAGTATATGTTGATATACTGTCACAGTAGGCATGTGTAGGGGCATATAACGACAATAACATGCCTAAGGTGGTCCTGCTGTGCAAGTATGCTTTGCATTATGGGATAATATGTAAAATATGTATAATGTACAGTATTGTAGGTATATATGTCAGATATTCTACACAGCATAACAGTTATATCATGCAAACAAAAGGTATCGTCTATTGGCATGTACAATACACAATAACAGAATACATATGGCTTGTAGTCATGGAACACTGTAACAGCATGATAGCTAATCGAAATGAAAGAGCTACTCAATTAACCATGCACAAAGGACATGTAATAGCTTCACAGGTTCATAGTGAGGTACTATGCTGTCTGGCAAGTCTATGTGTAAGCCCAACTACAGTGTTTACACCGGCAGCACCTCTCTAGGGTAGTGTCCTGTCTGTGAACAGCAGAGCCATGTGCTACCTGCACCTCTGCACAGTACAGCCACTGCAGTGATCCCTGGCATACATGTGTGTCTCCCATCCACCAAGTGAGGTATCTCATAAACAGTGCTATTGAGTGTCCCTGCGTGATGTACATAGGAATCATGTTCCAAAGCATGGTGAGTGTCTGGTTTGGGAATGTAACCCTCAAGAACATCCCACTCATCGTTACATTTGTGCACATATCCATGAGCCATGTTGCTCTCAGTGGCTTTTGCTTATGTCGCCTATGTGGAGTATATCCATAAATATTGTTGTGGACATGGGCCCTGTATGTTCAGCAGAGGTCACCCCTGAATATGCAGTATGCAAATGTGTACAGTCGTGGTGACCGTAGTACTGTCGCATACGTCAACCTTCGGAGCTCAATAATCCTCATGGTGTGTTAATGTTGTGGTATGTAAAGCCGTTGCTTTCTGTAAGGTACACCCTTAACAGGGTGTTGTACCCTTGAATGTGTGTATACGTCAGGAGTTTAGAGGTACGATGGGTGTCTTTGTTCCAGCTACAAACCCAGTACAGATAAGGGTGGCCATGTAGAAGGATATCCACGCCACATTGGCAATATGGTTATCAAAGGAGTGGGTGCTACATACGTGTGTACTAAAATCCTGTATAATGTCACATGTATGTAGGGAGCTACCACCTATGTGATAGTCAGTGGGTGATTGGTTTAATCCAAAGGGGATGTTCATGCACCATGTGTCATGCAGCTTGAGGCCATGTTATCGACATCAGGTATCCGTCACAGTGACACCCTTATGGAGGGAGTCTGTATCAGCTGGTGGATCAATCATGGTGCCTTATATGCAGTTGTCTGGAAACCTAGTCAGGGAAAGTCCCTCTGTGCTAACCTGTACCTCAGGTTCATAGGTTCATAGGTTCATAGGTTCATACTAGGCTCTCTGCCCTAGGGCATTTATAAGCCTATCCAGAATGTGTTTGGCTTTCACCACCCATTTTAAATTTATTTTGCTATGCCCTTTTTCGAGGTTAGTATACTGTGCCTCTGTCTAACAGTGACACAGAAGTGATACCCAGGGTAAACCTACGATCTCCCATCCACTCATCAAGATTCCTCTTGAAGAGAGTCAATGAGGGACTCTGCCTAACCTGGACTGGGATTTTATTCCAGAGTGAAGGGAACCTCTGGGTTATGAATCTGTCCCTCCAGCATGTCCTATTTATTTCAGTGCTGAGGTTCAAGTCTCGAGCACGTGCTCGATGGGATTTGGATTTTCTGAGGTGCAGCATGTCCATTAATTCCGGGTTGGACATGGCTTTATACGTCAGGCACAGATCGCCTCTGAACAGGTGGTATGCCACTGAGTAGAGCTGGAGTTTCTTTAACCGGGCAGCATATGGCATCTGTTTGAGCCCTTTGATCCTCTTGGTGAGGTACTTTTGGGGTCCTTCCAGTTGCTGCAGGTGTCTGGTAAGGTACATCCCAAAAGGGGCATTGTACTAAATTATGAGCCCGATGAGGGATGAGTAAAGAGGCACGATGACCTCCCCTGATCTAGATGTGAATCCCTTCATGATTAGGTGGGCTATATAAAATGTTTTTCTAACCACTTTGGCCACGTGGCTGTCAAATGAGAGATTGCTATCAACTTGGGTCCCCAGGTCCCTAATTACTTCTTCTGTACTTAATGGATTACCACCTATGTGGTAATTTGTGGGCACTTTGTTTTTGCCAAAGGGGATGACTATACACTTTTTGGCATTTAGCTTGAGGCCATGGCTCTGGCACCAGTTGTCTGTTTCTATGAGGCCCTTTTGGAGGATGCTTGTGTCGGCTGGAGAGTCGATTATGGCACCCAGTTTGCAGTCATCTGTGAACTTGGTCAGCCACAGTCCTTCCGTGTTGGCCTGTACCTCCAAGAAATATATACCGAACAAGAGAGGTCCCAGGACTGAGCCTTGGGGGACACCACTTGTAACTGGTTTGGAGTCTGACATGGCTTCAGCAATTCTAACCATGTGGGTTCTGTCCTTGAGCCAGTTTGCAATCCATCTAGTGACATAGGGGTTTATATTTAAGCTGGTGAGCTTATCTATAATGCCCGAGTGGGGTATTGTATCGAAGGCTTTTGCGAGGTCCAGGTAGGCTGTGTGGACCACCTTCCCCTCGTCAATCGCCTTGGTGACTGTTTCAAAGAAATCAACCAGGTTTAAGAGGCAGGATCTGCCCTTAACAAAGCCGAACTGGGTAGGATCCAGTGTCTGTAGGTCCCCAATATCTTTATTTATGAGGTTCATGATGATCCTTTCCATAGCTTTGCAGACCAAGCTAGTCAGGCTTATGGGGTGATAGTTTCCAGGATCCGTTGAGGCACCACCTTTATGGAGAGGGACCACTGTTGCTGTATGCCACTCTTTGGGCACATATCCTGTAGTAAGGCTGAGATTGAACAGTAGTTTTATGTTTGGGTTTAGCTCTTCTTGGAGTTCATGTAGGACGCAGCCTGGACACCGTCTGGTCCCACTGATGCTGTGTTTTTGCTTTGGAGAGGGTGGCTCTTACCTGAGCATCTGAGATGTCAGGGGCAGCACTCTGCTGGGATAGATATTTGCCCTTTTGGTGGGGAGGAGGGGGGAGAAGTTTGCGCTGAACCTGTCAGCTAGGATGTTGGCAATGTCTGTGGGTTCTGTGTATTTTTTGTCATTTTGGACTAATTCTGAGCATATCTGGGAATTACCACCCAGGTTCCTAACATAACTAAAGAAAGCCTTGTGATTATCCTTAGTGTCCTGTGCAATTTTTCTCTCGAAGCTGGCCTTAGACAATTTTATGAGTGCCCGTAGTTTTTTGCTAATACTGATCAGTGATGCCTTCCCTTTTTGGGATTTTGCTCTATCATTTAGTAGCTTCCTCCTTCTATTGTATAGTTTGTTTATGGCTGGGGTCCACCAGACAGGACGTCTGCCTTTGGAGGATTAGGTCTTGGTTTTATTTGGGATCACATGATCCATGCATTCCTGAAGGTGTTCATAAAATGCGTTTATAAAGGATTCTGCGGTCTGGGCTGTATTTTCCACAGGCCCAGGGGCTTTGAAGGATTCCACCTCGGTTTTGAGGAGTGTGAAATTTGCTTTAGAGAAGTTTTTCACTGTGGTTTTCTGGGTAGGGGGTGGGGTCGGGATGTGAATATCCAGTGAGATTAGTTTATGGTCTGATCTTACCAGTGAGGGATACACTTCTGGTCTGGAGCATAGAGTCCCCATGTTGGTGATGATCAGGTCCAGTATGTTTTCCCCTCTTGTGGGAGTGGTAACAAGTTGTTCCATAGCATTTGAGTTTATAAATTCTAGGAACCTTTGGGCTAGGGTGTTGGAGCTAGAGTAATGCTCCCAGTCTATGTTTGGGTAGTTGAAGTTGCCCAATATAATGGTGTTTGGAGAGACCTTCATATTTTCCAGTGTTCTCAGGAAGGCTGAGTGAGGTTCCTGGGTTTGCGACAGTGGTCTGTAGCAGGCTATAAACTGGAAGGCAGTTTTACCCACTGTTAGTTGCACATGGATAGTCTCTGATGCTTCGTGCTTTGCCACCAACCTGGAGGTGTGGGTATCTTTGATGAATATTGATACTCCTCCTTTGTGGTTTGGTCCAAGTTTTGGGGCCGAAAAGCATGGTATGAGGTATAACCTGGTAGTGCTGGGGTGCTCTTGGGAGCCCTGAACCAGGTTTCTGTTACTGCACAGATATCGATGTTCTCCATGCTAAGGAGAGTTTCGAGTGCTTGCATCTTAAGGTTTAGACTTCTGGCATTGAGTAGCATTACTCTTAGTTTCTTATCCCTTGTGATACCTATGGAGGTGGGTTTGTCTTTTGAGCCTTGCCTAAAAAAGGCACTATGGGGGTAGCAAGAGCCTTTGCCAATATCCAAAAGCCCAGGGGTGACAGGTGCAAGCCATCCCTAGTGAAGCATCGTGGCTTGTCAAGCATATCATCCCAAGCTGACAGGCATTGGATCCCCTTTGAATGACACCAGTACTTAAGCCAATTGTTGAAATTGATCATCTTGTCTACATATTGTGGCATCATTCTTGGTAAGAGTAAGATGCTACTCAAGGTCAGGGTCATACCGGCCTGGGCTACATGCTCAGAGAGCTCCTTTATATCTCTTTTCATGTAGTCCAGGGAGGTACGTCTCAGGTCATTCACACCAGCATGGACAATGACTGAGTCATATTTGTACTTGCCTTGGAGTGACCTGAGTGCTTGTGTTATGTGGCGGATCCTAGCGCCCGACAGGCTGCTCACCGTGACCCTCTCCTTCAGGGAAGCATATACCGAACATGAGGGGCCCTATGACTGAGGACTGTGGTATGCCAAGTGTAACTGAAATACAGTAGGTACTACGGTATCCTACCCTCATTGTGTGGGTCCTGTCCGTGAGCCACTTTGCATAACATCCTGAGACGTAGGGGTCGATGTGCAGGTGGATGTGTATGTTGTCAATACCAGAATGGAGAATGGTGCTGAAAGCCAATGAGAGGACAATGTAGGCTGTGTGGACCCCCTTACCGTCATCAACTACCCTGGTAATTGTATCAAAGGAGTCCACCAGGTGTAGGAGCCATGGTCTGGCCCTAACAAGTCCAACCTGGGTGGCATCAAAGGTCTGGAGCCCACAAATGTCTCTGTGAATGACTTCCATGATGATGTGCCCCATAGCCTTGCAGAACAGTCCAGTCAGGCGTATAGGGCAATAGTCCCTCTGGTTAATTGTGGCGCCACCTGTGTGGAGTGTGATAACTGTTGCTGTGCACCATTCAGGGACCACAATGTCTGATACAAGGCTATTAGTGAATCTGGTGGCCAAGTGTGGAGACATGTCGTTCTGAGGTTTGTGTAAATCACAGCCTGGGATGTTGGACGGTCACATGGAGTCTGTGTTCCAGGCCTTAGAGAATGCAGGTTGGAACTGTGTAGTTGTGACTGCAGGGACCCCGCAATGTTCCTGCATGGATTATGGCCCTGTAGGGAGTGAGAGGGTGTAAAGTTAGCATTGAACCCATCCACCAGGATGTTGCCAACATCACTCGGTTCTGTAATGTTCCTGAGTAACCGTCGTATGTCAGAGAAGATGTGGGTATTGCCATTGACTACTGACATACCTCCATAATGCTTTGTGGTACACCCTGGAATGTGTCGCAGTAATGTTTACATAGCTAGGTTTGGAGGATGTGATAAGGGATCCCGGAGCCCTACTGAGGCTGACCAGTGAGCTACACCACCCATGGGATTGTACTCCACTTTGCAACAGCCTCCACCTTTTGTTGTACATTATGTCCATGGAACTGGACCCCCAGAGTGGCGTCCATTATCTGGTGGGTACCATCATGGCTCTGTTTGGAATAGCATGATCCATGCAGTCGTGTAAGTGCTAATGAAGTGCACTGAGGTATGTTTCAGCATTTGTATGTGCATTGTCCATCTGCACGGGTGTCAGGACGTTTACCACTGCTGTCATAAGACGTCTGTAGTAGGCGTTGTACTAATCTTGTACTGTGTATGCCGTGAAAGGTGTGGTGCCAGGATGTGGATAACAAGGGTGATTAGCATATGTTCGTAAACTACCAATAAGGGGATAACCACTGGAGTGGAACACCAGTGACATGTTGGTAATATCCATGTCTAGGATATTGTTGGTCTTGGTGGTGGTGTGTATGGGTTGATCCAGCCAAGTGGAGGTTATGAATCCTGGACAGCATTGGCCTAATGTGTCAGTATATGAGTAGCTATCCCAGTTAAGTGTGGGGTAGTGTCAGTCACACATCAGTAGTACCTGTCCGAACCCTATTGTCCAGTATACCAAGAAATGATGGCCTGTAACCGTGGGGTATGTTGTTGAATCTGTAGCATGTTACAATGTGTATAGCAGTTCTGGCCACAGTTAGTTGCACGTGGATCACCTCTGATGCATTGTGTTAAGTAACCAGCCAGGAGGTGAGTACAACATAGTGAAATATGGACACACCTCAGCCGTGGGTGTTCCGGTCCAGGTTACATGACTGAAAGGGGTGTCTGCATATAACCTGTCAGTGCAGGTGTGCTCTGCGGAGCCTAGAGGCAGGTCCCAGTCACTGCAGAGATATTGAAGTGGTCCATTATAAGGAGTGCCGTGCCTGCATGCGTCAGAGATGATGTCAAGCACTGAGTCACATGACCCCATGTTTTGCTTGCCTGTTCCCGTTCTGGTGGTGAATGTTATTGGAAACTGTGCAAGACAGGCAGTATAGGAGCAGCGAGAGCCTTACATGTTATCTGTACTCCCAGGACTGACAGGTGCAGGTCATCTGTGCCAAAGCATCATGTTTTGTAGACCATGTCATTCAAAGTGGACAGATACCGGATGCCTGTGGAATGACAGCAGAAGCATAGGCAACTGTTGAAGTGAAACAGTCAGTTGTTGTACAGTGGTATCTAGTCTGGATGAATGCAGAATGCTCCCCAGGGCTTGGTCGACACCTTCTGGGCTGCAAGACTGGAGAGCTATTGCATGTCCCTGCACATGTAGTCTGTGAAGTTACATCTCAGGGCAGTCACACTAACATGGGGAATGACAGTCAAATTGTACCTGGTGAGGTGTGGCATGGGTGCATAGGTTATGTTGCAGAACCAGTTACCCGACAGCTAGATGTAAGCGACTATCACCTTGTGTAGCCTGCTGAGTGGGACATCAGTGTGACTGCCTACAGAGTCACCTATCACTGGTATGTTGGGTATGTTATAACACCCTATTGGCTGTAGTTGATGGGCACACATGAGTCTGTGGGCTATAAGTAATTGTTGCTGTGTTTGGTGATTGGGGCTGCCTCTGGTGCCTACACAGAGTATGGAGAGGTTCTGCAAATGTCGTACTCATACTATGTCTGGCCTGTGGTGGTAGAGATCTTGTGAGACTATGTGATGAGTGGGGTGTGTTGCAAATGTTACATGTCCCCACATGAATGTCAGGTACAGTCTGGGTTGGTGAGAGCATTACCCCCAGCATAGCTACATATGTGCATCTCCCACAGGCTGTAGTGTCATATGTTGGGAGGTGACCATTAACTGTGTACATGAGACAATTGCTCTATTGCCACATGTTCGCCATATTCATCATGTAGACAGGCAATAGCACTGGTACGTGACAGTTGGACATGCCTGTATATTCAACCATGTCTCACGAGATATGTGAGTTACATGTGTACAACTGCTGTTGTACTGTAAGCAAGCTGGAAATGTAAGGACAGACAGTGTACTTGTAAGAAATGAGTCGGAATGGCTGCTATAGTAATTAGTAGCTCATGAAGTGCTCACAAGTTCTGAACAAGTGCTGAGCATGAATATGCAATACAGATAGGGTGTTGGATAATATCAACCCACTGCAACCCACAAGTGGAGACGACAGTCATAATTGGAGGCACTGCACTATTACCCTGCTGAGTATGGTCTGCAAGTCTATGAACCTTTATCAACGTAGATGTTAGCAGTACAGAAGTAGATGACAGTACGGATGATTTCACACTGAATAGCATACCTCTGACAGGTCATAGGACATCATCACCCATACCGTGTTCCAGCTACACTGAGTATACTAGATGTACCTTCGTATGTCACAGGAGTGTTCTACCAGTGGCCTGTTGACAGAATCAACACTACAAAAGGTGTCAGAGTGACATGTGCATATTACAGCTGTGGCAGCTACAGTAAAACAGGGTTAATGTTTTGTACTTCCCCCTCATTGAAGCCCATACCACACAGACAAATGGGAGGCATCTGTGTATGTAAGGATGTGAATGGCCATGACCTAGGAGCAATAGCTGTCTCAGTGTTGTGGACAACATACAGAATGGGCTTTGTGGGTGAGGTGTGTGACATATGTGCACAATCTGACAGCTGATAATAGCATTGTCACCGCTAGGTGAATAACCCTGTACCCATTAACTACCACCTAGGCAGCGGTCAACATTATGGACACTGTGTAAGGGATGGTGCTGTGCAGTTCACCTCCCTGAGTTGGTGATGTCTCCAGGCCTATTAGGTAGTCATACGAGGCACCCATGTCATGACAGAGTGCCATCCATGAGCATGGAGATCATTGGACAGGCATGCTCAGCACCAATATCGGATCACATATCACCTTTAAGGGGTATTGCCCATGTGTGGATGGGCGATACCAGCCTTCACAATCCTCACCTCCACTATGCAGCATGCTGGCTACCTTACATAAAGACATGTGCTACACTGTGATGTTGGACATGCTACACGTACATATCCTGATCTGAAAGACATACGTCATAGACAGCCACTGTCCTACTACATGGATCGCCACATGCTGGACAGATCCCTGTGCCATACATGTTACATACTCCCACCATACCATGCAACCCTGTCCATCAAAGCTGCACATGTCATCTCTGTCATACATGGTGTGACGACCGCATGGTAGATGTATTATTAACTGTCTGGATCAGTAATGTGGCACTGATGCACCTCGCGGTGGCAAAATGGCTGTCGGATACAGCTAGGAAACCTTGCCCGTACATGCTATAGTTGATAACCATCCCTGCAAATGACATCCGGCTAGCCATTGTCCCATGTCTATCACATGTGCAACACAGACGATCCGTGGCAGGATGTTGAACTGCTGTACAGTGCCGTGTAGATGTATATGGCAAAACACATGCATGTAAAGGTTCCATGCGTATGTGTGCATTGTCACTGCTCATGTCCATTAAGGCAGTGTATGTGTTGATATGTGACATATACACAGCATCAAGGTCAACAGCATCACTGTGGACACATCCAGGCATGTGCTGATAGGTAAGAACACCAGTACAGGCAAACAGACATGCCCACATCAAGACAGCATTCACATGGAGTATGAACAATGTAATGAGGTGACACACATATATGGTGATGATATCCAATGCATAATGGGTGTTACATGTGTGACACAAACATGTCAGTCGTGTCAGTGTCATGATGATTTGCAAAGATAACTGTGCAGATGTACTAGATGTAATACAAATGTATGTGCAGCTGTATCTCTGTACATCTCTGTGATACTGTGACCTGTCACCATCATTATGTCTTCCAGATAATGCCTCATTCACGCCTGCCAGCGTACAGCCACCAGGAGGATGATGTCCTCATCCCGTACCTCCATGAGACCTACGAGGTGTTGTTCAGTCATGTGCCACAGCATGCCCAACAGCATGATGACCTGTGGCAGGACCTTCGCAGGAGGGTTAATGATGTGGGAGGCCATAACCGCACCTACCAGCAGGTGCGCAGACACTGCATGGACTTCATACGACATGCGAAACAGCGTGCCACTGCAATTGCCAGGGAACAAGGTGGAACAGGTTGTGGGCCACCAACCCAGCCCCCACTCACACACACCGAGGAGCTACTTGCCAGCCTGGGGACACCCTCAGAACAGCATCCACAAACACTAGCTGCCATTGTGGAGGTGGGTGTCTCCCAACCAATGAGCCTGGAGTTGCCTGGTAAGTCACTACTGCACATATGACTATTATATCCCATTTAGTTGCATGTGTCACTGTACAATATGTAATGTAACATCATATGCAAGGTATGTTTACACACATGCTGCATACTACAGTATGCTACCCTGTGTATGCACACATGTGCATACTATATGCTATTGTACAGGCGAATGTGTTAACATGCACAGTGCACCCTGTGGTTGTCATACAGTCATGGATAATGTTCAAACTGCTGTGTCACCCCTATACAGGTACCTCTGGCATGCCGCACAGACATCAGTCCATTGCAGGTGAGACTGTCATCAGTATCAGGCATGTTAATGCATATATCTATTCGCCATGTGGCCAGTTAACATATGTACACATGATATATGGTCCAGTCACGATATACAGGTCGCATCTCCCATCATTCACACTGGCTACCCATGTGCAATATATACAAATGAAATGAAACATCGACATGAAACCACAGTATCTGTCATTGCTACAAGTGTGGACAGCTGTGCATACAACGGTGGTGGTGTTGTTCAATGTACGCATCTGTACTATACATTGGAACAACACATGTGTGGTATGCAAACAGTACCACACAGTGAGCTGGGATATGGGCAGCCCACAGGAGTCACCATTGTGTTATATGCCCCTGCAATGGGTGCACACATTGTGATGTGCCATCTGACATGTCCCAGACATGTAGTGTTCTGGCTGCAATATTGTCACACTATCCCATAATACATACCCCACATACCAAACATACAACTCGTTGTCTGCATAGCCCTGTGGACGGTGACATATCTGACATCTATGGGTGTATGTCATATGGGACTACACAGACATGTGAGATAGATGGCCATCACAAACATTTGGCCAACACATGTTTACACATGGCCATGGAGGATGGCCAGAGACATGTAGCCACACAGTAGATGTGATGTGTATACACCCTGTTGCACATTGTCCACACATGGTCCAACTATAGCCTGTGCACAGCTAGTGGAGGTGTCATGTAAGCCAACCTTATAAGATGTGTTGAACATCATGACTGTGTCATAGCATGACAGTCACCTGTACAGCTTCCACAGACATTGACACCACATCAGGCCACAGATACCGTACATTTCCCTTGCTGCTGTAGGACATCACCATCAGCTGTGCACCTCATGTGTGTGGTACATCAATGTCATGTGGGACATGGTGTATTGACAAGTCTGCCATATGTGGACATGGTTGCCAGGCAGCTAAGACTCTGTAGTAGTTGTGCAGGGGTGTCATCCGTAGGTCTTCCAGTGACCTCTCACATGACACAGCATGGTTTGGTCTGTATGCACCTTAGCAACGTGGGTCACAATCCACAGTTATGTCATGTGTATGCACGCAGTTATGGCTATGCAATGTGTGCATATTACACACTGTATAGCAATATAGATGCCTCATGATGCCATGCAATGGCACAGTGTCTGTACTTCACACTGTATAGCAATGTAGATGCCTCACACTACCCTTCCATGCTCATGCACATTTGCTAAATGTGCATTCTGTCTGTAGGGCATACAGACAACACTGCAATGTGATACCCATTACAATGCTGTACATGTGTCAGGAAACCATTGTGTCCGACATATATGCATGTCAATGCACACGTCAGCAGATTACATATAAAGGTCACTTCAGCCATGTGTACTGTTAACCTGTGCTGGTCCACATGGTGTATCACAGGGATGCATGCTTACTACCATGATTGTGTGAACTGCATGGCTACTGATATGACACCTGCTTGCTGTTGTGTGCAACCCAGGGAGGTATGCTAACTACCACTATTAATGTCTGAGCTGCATGCCGTCTGCTATATCACATGCATGCTGCATGCCGTCTGTCAAATCACATGCATGGTGTGTGTGTGTGTCTGTGTGTGTGTGTGTGTCTGTGTGTGTGTGTGCATTGTAATGTAGAGTCTTTCTTTGCATTCACAGGTGATGTAGGTGCGTTACCCTCCTGCGGTCCATCTGATGTTAGTGTCCCCACAGATACTAGCAGTGATGAACATATGCATGAGGTGCAGGCAGGGATGTCAGGGGCTAAATCTGTGCCAATGGTTGCCATCCCAGCTATGTCCCCCTCTCCCCCGTGCAAAGTTCTCATGCCAACACATACCGCATCACCAGTGGCCATAGAGGAAGGGCAGTGTGTTAGCTTGGAACAGGAATGTGTGGTGGCTATAGAAGGTGTGTCTCCACACCATGGTGTCAGTGTAATGACTGCAGATGTGCCACACAGGCATGTGGCCAGTGCTGCTCGTAGGAAGACCTCTGGCAGACATGCACCTGCAGGACAGAGCGCAGCAGCTGGTGTCACCAGACGCATGTACCAGACTGTAATGGCGGCACAGGCATGTGCTGAATGACAGAACAGAGAAGGGCAGAGGCTTCAGAGGGCTGCTATCCGTACTCTAAATGACAACATCCAGGCATTGGCAAATGCTCAACAGCAGATTGCTGATGTTCTGGATAGGCGATTGGGTGACATGGTTGGAATCCTTGACCGTGGCATGGCAATCCATGAGCGTGAGCTGTCTGTGCTGGAACATCAGGTAGGAGTGAGGTGAAGGCCACGTGGATGTAGGCCAGCTACACCACCTAGTGCAGGTCAACGTGAATGAGCCACCTCACATGCCTGCTCCCATAGTGCCGGTAGCAGTAGCAGTGCAGCTGGTGCTGCGCTGTCCACACCAGGACACAGCAGGCCATGTGGACGTGGCCCTGGACATACCCAGCGGGGACACGGTTCCAGTGGACATGTGTCATCTGAGAGTAGCCAATCTGTACCTTCGCCTGATAGTGCCCGTGCAATCCCTGGCAAGCACATGTCACGTGGCCGTGGCCGGACACAGTGAGCTGTACATCCTGGTCTCTACAATCTGGCGCTGTCAATAATACCACTGTGTAAGCCTGGCAAAAGGCAGAACTGTGTGCAATCATACACGCACACAGCAAAAACATCTGTAGTGCACCGCAGCACCCACATGCATAATGACTACACATGTCCAATCAGATCACCGGCCCTTACCCACACACATGATGTCATCCACTGGTGCAGCCTATGCCCCTGGCAAACATTATCACCCTGTGCATATGATGATTCCTGTGCCGCATCCCTGTCATCCACACCATCGGTGCAGGGACATACTCAAATGGTCTGATGCACAGACTGAACAGAATAATGAGAGAAGTGTATATTACATTAGTTATGTACTGTTGACATGCACCAGACATACCATGTAGTGCAGGTTTATAATGCATTGTTATATGTTCACAGTATGTGTCTTGGTAACAACAGTAACAACATGTTGGTAATGATGCCCTGGTTCCCTCCTTATGGTCTACTTGCATGTGCCAACAAGTAGCAGTGTTTGCAGTTTCCCATGTGTAAATGTGGAGTACTCACAGGCATGTATGGCAATACCAGCATGCTATACGTAGCCTCAACCTGACTGTTAGAAAGGTTACCATACCACAGATGTCCACACATCTACTGATCCAGAAGCATGTGGACTGTTTAATAGGCTACAGTGGCTAGAGACGTGACATCCATACCAGGTCACATCACAGGTATGTTGACATGGTGCGGGGGGTTTACACAGCGGTCTGGCCGATGATAACGTTAGAGGCCACTTGATAGCATGAGGGCTCACTGTGTAGCAGTAATACCCTGTCACATTACAGGATGAGAACACACACAGACATACACAGAAACACACAGTAACATGCCCACACTCACGGGGTCAACAACACTATAACGCACACTCGATAGTGTTGAGGTGAGGACCACTGCCTATGTGGTAATCACCCTCACAGTACTGTGCACCCACACGATGCGACACAGAGAATGAACATGTACAGGTAGCCAGTAAGGCTGAGACCGATGGCATCAACAGGATAGTAGACTGTATCACCATGAGGGGTTGGGGATCCTCTCTGTTCTGTATGGTAGCATACACCCTCAGTCCATACACCAGACAGCCATACATACACACACACACACACACACACACACACACACACACACACACACACACACACACACACACACACACACACACACACACACACACACACTGTGGAGTCCACAAATGTCATTTACATACGGATAGCTGACATGTGTGTGATACACACGCCACCCCTACCTACGTCATGCTTTCCACACTGCAGTATGTACAGATCTCTAGAACAGTGTACAGGGGTGTGTAACAATTGGGATGCATTCCCCACCATAGGTGGCATATATGGTCACACAAGCAAACACACATGGCAGTACTGTGAATGATACATCTGCTATATGATGATACGTCTGACAGACATGCAGCAGTATTGGCCGCATTATGTGTACCAACACTACCTTCGGCAATTGTGCTGCTATATGCACACGGGAGGATGTAAGTGTTACAGGTGTCATGTGACTTACAGTCAGTAACACCCGACCATTGTGTAGGTTTTACGTCTTCACCATCAAGTAACAGTAACATAGCATACTGTTTGCATATGTAATGGTAGGATGGCTTGTGACACACCTGTGAGCCTTCCCCGGCAAACATCCATCTGCAAAGGTGGATCACCACTTTATGTACACACATCCATCCATACCTGATGTACATCCTACCGTACTGTCAGTATTTCACCATATACAGGTGTCAATGATGGGGCTGCATTGCAACTGCATGTTGTAGTTAGGCACAGAGGAATTACATATATCAGCTATTGTACATGCATGGTAGCTGCATGCACACCACTACATGTACATGTGTGTTGGTCTTACATGCCTGTCATGTAGCCATGTTTGTATGCATTGCAATTGGTGGACATGTGTGATGACATACATAACACATGGACTGTTGTATGATATGATGGGTGTCATGGGTAACTAGTACAGAGGGACTGTTTCCTTGGTCAACATTGCTACCTCATGTACTATTAGCATTCAACAGCCATGGACCTACCTTCCATGTGCATGCGTGTGATTGCTGTAACCACTTGTCTGCACGGAGGACAGCAAAAGCTATGCTATGTACATATGTGTTGTGTGTGTGGTCCATGCACATATCCACTTTGATTACATCTATGCCATATCCAAACATGTGTGGTCTTTGGTGTACATCGACAGTCATCTGTCACAGCTGTGTAAGACCCAGGGCCCCTGTTATGTGTAGAGCCGGCCTGGTTATGTACAGTGGTATCATTGCATTGCATAACACATGATGGAACCCTGTCAGTACATGTGCAGTCTGCACAGTTGCTGTAGACCTATGTACAGTCCACTGGTCATGAGTCACACGGTGTTGTAGTAATGTATGGATGTGTGTTGCTGGTCCAAGGACATGGTGATGTCTGAGGGCTACATAGTAGAATGCGACATTTACCTCTGTGATCTGCACCTGAGACATCTGTGATGGCTCTTGAGTGTGTACTGGTCAGTACATGTGAGTGGCCCTCATGTACGTGGGGACAGTAACACCATACTGTGCCCTTCCGTGTTTAGAATCCGTGTGCATGCAAGACAGCCCTTCATGTATGTGGGGACAGTAACACCATACTGTGCCCTTCTGTGTTTAGAATCCATGTGCATGCAAGACAGCCCTTTGCTACTGCTAAGTGTGTGAGCAAGCCCAGTACGCCATTGTGTAGATGGACACACAGTACATTCCAAACTGTGCCCTTCCATGTTTAGTATCCATGTGAATGCAAAACAGCCCTTTGCAACTGCTAAGTGCGTGAGCATGCCCAGTACGCCGTTGTGTAGATGGACACACAGTACATTCAAAACTCTGCCCTTCCATGTTTAGAATCCGTGTGCATGCAAGATAGCCCTTCGCTTCTACTAAGTGTGTGAGCATGCCCAGTATGCCGTTGTGTAGATGGACAGACAGTACATTCCAAACGGACATGTGATACTAATTGTGTGAGCAAGCCCAGTGACACCTTGTGTCGGTGATGTGCCTCTGTGTATGGGCATGGCCATTGACAGCCTGTATAGCGATGGTGGTCATCCAGGCAACAGATGTCCATATCCCACGTCAGGATGGATGCCTACATTGAACACACTGGTTGACTGTCTTGAAGGGTGTACTGTCTGTGGCGCATCTCATATCTATGTAGTGTTGTAATAGTGCTCCGTAGATATGCAGTTGTCCCGCTCACACCACTGCTGTGTGTTTGTCTACGTCTACCTTGGGACAGTAATATGCTTTTAGACGGCTCACTCCACATACATTCCCTATCGGCGTCTTTGCCTTTGCGGATGATGTAATCCACCTAGAAGTATGCCTCTGGGAGTGCTGTGTTCCAGTAATCTCGGTAGCGCGTTCTGTAACTGCGTAATGCTGTAGTGTGATAAGGTAGTTGGGTGTATGTTCGACTCCCAGCCCTACCAAGTGTGTGTCTGCGTGTGTGTGTGTGTGTGTGTGTGTGTGTGTGTGTGTGTATTTCCAGCTGCTGCCTGGGGACAGAGTAATGCTTTTAGATGTCTCACTCCACATACATTCCCTATCGGCGTCTTTGCCTTTGCGGATGATGTCATCCACCTAGAAATATGCCTCTGGGAGTGCTGTGTACCGGTAATCTCGATAGCGCATTCTGTAACTGCGTAATGCTGTAGTGTGATAAGGTAGTTGGGTGTATGTTCGACTCCCAGCCCTACCAAGTGTGTGTCTGTGTGTGTGTGTTTCCAGTTGCCTGGGGACAGAGTAATGCTTTTAAATGGCTCACTCCATATACATTTCCTACCGGCGTCTTTGCCTTTGTGGATGATGTCATCCACCTAGAAATATGCCTCTGGGAGTGCTGTGTACCAGTAATCTTGATAGCGCATTCTGTAACTGCTTAATGCTGTTGTGTGATAAAATAGTTAGGTGTATGTTTGACTCCCAGCCCTGCCAAGTGTGTGTCTGTGTGTGTGTGTTTCCAGCTGCCTGGGGACAGAGTAATGCTTTTAGATGGCTCACTCCACATACATTCCCTATCGGCGTCTTTGCCTTTGCGGATGATGTCATTCACCTAGATGTATGCCTGTGGGAGTGTGGTGATGCTGGAACTCGGTAGTGCGTTCTGTTACTGCATAATGCTGTAGTGTGGTAGACTAGACAGGTAGGTGCTCAATTCCAAGGCATGGCAGGTGTGTGTGTTTGGCAGTTATACCGTATGTGTTGGTATCTGTGGGTGGCTAGCTGCGGGATGTGTTCAGTGCGTTTTGTTGCTAACCTATATAGTGTCCACAGCCCGCATATTCTGCCAAGACACTGGGTTGTCAACAAATACATTCGCCAATAGGTCTGGTGAGTAACTGTCAGCAGCCCTACTCTTACCCTTGATATGGTCTGACCCATGTGACGCAACATAACACACGTGCCTTGGTAGTAACAACACTACATGATGCAGGTGGCACATGTAGTTTCCTTTTCATTCCTGTCTAATGCATTGCTGTCATGTGGTCCTCTGTTGTGATATAAATGCCATATCTACATATGTGTGTACATTTATATGTGTGTATGTATATATATATATATATATATATATATATATATATATATATATATATATATAGATATATGTCCATGTATATATGTATACAAATAATATATATAATATATGTAGATGTAGAGGTGGACATAGATGTGAACATATATGTCTGGGGACATCAGTACTATTGAATGTTTGTGCCAGATGATCTGTACGTGATAACCTGGGATCTATGTATATCTGCCATGGCGTGGTGGTAATGCACATCGTCTGTAGTGTGCAGGGCCACGGGTTGTAGTCGTGCAGACACCGGTTATTTTATTGCTGGGAAGACCACGGGACATCGAATATGGTGATAGTAAGGCAACTGTTGTCAGTTGTGTATGGATCTGAGCGACACTGAGCAGTGGTTATTAATTTGGAGGTTCGGTATGGGTCATATAACTATTCATTAGAAGACTATACTATGCAGATGAGGTTGACTATAGTGTATCACATTTATCACCAGGGTGTGCTGCTGGTCTCTGGAGTGTCTGTGTCTAGTCAGCTGGGTGCAGGTCTTGAATATAGTTGACAGCATGGGAGGGGGGGTCAGGCATACTGTACATACATTGCAGTACTGTGCCTCGGGAGTGCTCCTGCCTTAGCACACCTAAGCTAGGGGTGTGTCTATACCTGCCTGGTGACATTGGGAGGGATGACAGCAGTGGTGGGGTAGTCAGGGTGTACAGGCTGCACAAACAGATGTTGATCAGCACAATCAACAGATGACATGGCCAGCCCGCACATGAACAGTACGTTAATGCGAGCAAGCAGCATACACACAGGTTTCGTCCGCACTCTGCACCACTGGTGTATACCTGCAGGGACATTTCACGACACAGACAACCAAATGACACGGGCTGCAGCAGGCAACATATACCAACAGGTGCAGGAGGCTGGGGCAGTGAGGATGTGTATGCTGCCGAACAACCTTTACTGGGGTGACATAAGACTTTATAGACCGAGGGTGACTTACCAGGGGCTACATGGGCTGGGGATGTTGGAGCACTATGGGGTGGACAGAGACCTCCTACAGCAGCTTGTTGACCTGTGCCTGCCACACCTGACACATCAAACAGGCCGAAGGAAACACATCACAGTGGATACCTTGGTATGTGTTGGCCTAGGTGTACTAGCCATAGGTACCTCACACAGCACAACTGGGGATATCATGGGTATCTCACAGGCATCTGCATCCAGAGTATTGCACCAGTTCACAGACGCCATGTCAACACATGCTAGTGAGCACGTACATGTCCATAACACACGTAATTAGTAGACCAGCAATATGCATCTGTTCAACCACATGGATGACTACCCTGGGGTACTGGGTGCTATAGCCTGCACACACATACACATCATAGCACCACCTGGTGAGCGGGGTAGGGCCTACAGTCACTGCAGGGGCATACCCTCCAACAGCTAAGCCATATGCGATGGCCAGGGCATGAGATTGAATGTGTGTGCTGTCTGCCCTGGAAGCTATGATGTCTATGATATATGGCTTCTGACACAGCTGTAGCACACCAACGCCAATATGGACATCCCCTACAGTCTCCTAGTGGGGGATGCTGGGTAAACACTGGTGTCGTGGCTGATGACACCCATCAATAATGCACACACACCTGAACACTTACACCATACTGATGAGGATGCACAGGCAAGACATATACTTGTGCATGTGTTTGGGATGCTCAGTTCACAGTTCTGGTATCCGGACACATCCGTTGGAGCGCTGCAGTATTCACAAGCTACATGCATACAAGTTGTTATGGTATTTGCTATGCTACACAATCTTATCCTGCAGTAACAGTTGCAGCAGGAACAGCATGGGGCAGGGCCACACAGCCCAACACCACTGCTAAGGCCTGTACAGGCACAGTGTGACTTAGTGAAGGAACTACCTGAGCAGGGCACAGTCGGCGAAAGCCCGTGCACAGTATGATCTGCCCTTGGCAAAGAGGCAACACAAGGCATATGCACTGACACAGTAGGTACCCACATATTTCCCCTCTCTGACCCGCACACAGTACAATGGATGCCAAACATGACAGTACCTGTGCTCGGCCATGTATAGGAGGTGCACTATGTGCATCCGACATAGGCAGCACTCCAGCACAGTCCTCAAGTCCGGAACACACCCAGGGTATGTCTATTGACCTAACAAGTGGCAGTTGTATTAGAATGTGTAGTTACCCATTGCTATGGTATGTATGTGAGCATACAAGTGACTGCGGTGGCCAAATGTTAGGGCAGCAGACAGTACACATCCATAGTGGCACCATGACCTCTGTAGCACATACGGGGGTCACAATGGTAGCCTGTAATACACAGGGTGTCCTAACCCACTGCAGATTATGGGCTGGCCATCATGTGTGTCCGTACAGCCCACACACGTTCCATGCAGCTTGACAGATGTGGACCAATACAGACAAATTATATACGATGGCCTATGGATATGCCCAGTGAATGACTCCAACCCCCTAAGACACACACAGACGACATCAGGCCAGGCAGTTTGATGAAGATTGTGTAAGCTAGGACGTCCAACACCACTGTGCTGGTAATTAAAGCTGGGAACTGACGTACCCTGGTATCCCTCCAACCAGCAATTTAGGTAGGTCCACACACTGACATGGAGTACCCGTCATACCAGTACAGTAGCAGCAGATGTGTACAACTGTTGGCTGTGCCTCCCGTCAAACCTACACATGTGAGAGTCATGTGCACCACCCACGGTGCTGTGTAGGACTGTGGTTGGGGTTGGATGTCCCCCCACACTATGCAGACATGTAGCAACTGTCAATGCCACATGATCATTAGCTGCCCTGCAGACACAGCATGACACCTGTCTGTGTAGAACGGAGGGGTCAGCAACACAGTACTAACTATCTGGACATGTGACACATGCAATACAGTTGACCATACTTGACATGCTCACACACATGAAGGTATGATGGTAATGTCGGTTGACAACATGCGTAACAGTCATACTGGGCATGCTCACACACTGAAACAGAGGATGGCATGCATACACCAGTAGTCCGGACATATCTGCCAGCACATTGCTATACTGTTGGAAGTCTGCGCTGTATGGTGTGTGTGTGTGGTCTATTGTCTGTACATATGCCATGGTCTATTGTTAATTCACATGAGCTATGTGTGCAGGGTACGTCTACCATCACGTGTATAGGGCAGTTCTTTGTTTGCGGACAGGCCGACACCTTTGGATATAGACTGGGTAAGGCACATTCCAGCAGGTGGGAGCAGTTGTGCGTGGGTGTGCACAGTGTTAAGCACTGCTGACCTCTGGTCACAGCACCTTATACACGTTTAGACTCCACATTTCTGTGACAGTGCACTACGGCATACTGGTAGACAAACATGCTTACAGCCACTCGCTCACCGACATTTCCGCTTACATTTATCACTCACACTTGGTGTGTGTGATCCCTTGTGATGCGTATTACATCGGACTACATGACTACAGTATCGGGTATGTGTAACCATTTTGCGACGGCAGGCATTCGACTGTACGGACTTGGCGGCCTGTCCAGTGACATAATCATATTATATGTGTGTTCCTCATACGATCTGCTCCCATCTGCCTGACACATGGGAACCGATACTCTGCAATGCCGACATGTGACTTGAATTTGTTAACGCAGCTGTCCACCGAGTCATGCTACCGCATACCTACTGCACATTGTCCACCTTTCAGATTGCACGACGGGAGACTGTAGGAGTGACACCTTTCCCACTTTGCATGGGACAGTCCCTCATCATGCATATCTCATGTGACAATACCAGAACTCTCCACCAATCAGGGACACATTTCTACAGAATCAGGGACAGGTCAAGAAAAATCAGGGACACGTTTACAAAAGTAGTGCTATTAACTTGAAACATTGACAGAATCAGAGCATATGACTTAATACACATATTCTGAGGTAACAGTTGTTTATAACTCTTACTTATTGTCATTAGTCAGTAAATGTAATTCACAACCTTTCCTTCAACAGCCACTAATTTTAGGAGAGATTAAGAGGGACAGAGTTAAACTTTCAGTCAAACTCAGGGACATACCTGACATTCAGGGATGGTTGAGTGGTATGGACAATACTCTAGCCATTGCAACTGTCCTGATTAGGGTACGTTCTCATGTTGTACGTGTCTGTACTGGTTGCTTGTTACAGGTCTTGTATACCTGACATGTCAATATGTCATATGTAGTAGCATAAGCAACTTTACTGCTGCTAGACTATGCTTTGATTTGTTCCGATATGTATATTTCTGTACTATGCATGGCTGTAGGTATGTTCTGCCCTGGTATATCTGACATTTCTACAGAGCAGGTTCCACTTTAGCCATTCAGAATGGTGGCGGCCCTATAGACCCTATATGTAGAGCTATCACATGTGTCAAGGTAACACATACCCACAGCCAGTAGTAAATGGACGACTTCCACGGTTTGCATACATTAAGGTTATTCATGTAGCCTTATAATTGATAATACTGTTTCCTATTACATGTAGCTGTTTCTGATACAACAAATTGATGTCTGGCACCACTACACACACTATATAGCCTCCATTCCTGAACTCACAGGCCATGTGCCATAACTGTCATTTTACAGGACACAACTGCCCAAACGTGTGTGTCCCTCGCAGGCGTACGGGTGTTGAAACTCTTCTATTATGCTATCATCTACCTAAGGTGGTCAGAAAATTATGCACTTTCCGTCAGCAGCAGAACTCACATACCAATGGGTGCGAATGAACACTGTATCAGGGACAATGCATAACACCCTGTAGGACACATTTAGACGATTGGTTCTATTAACCAGACACATTCACAGTCACAGAGCATATGTATTCATTCACGTTTGTTGAGGTACATGCTGTTTATGACTCATACATGTTGTCATCTGTCATTACCTGTATTCCGCCACCTGTTCACCTAATATCACTAGTTCTGGAAGTGTTTAGTTGGACTTTTTTACATTCTGATACATAACTATGGACGTCCATGCTAATCGGGTACACAGCACTGATTTGGTCTCTATGTATTCCCCCGATGGTTTACAGACTATCCAGTAGATGTGCTCTTCAGGTTTGGGAGGTGTAGGCGTATGCTATGCCCACATAGGAATATTAATGACTTCCACTGAACGGGCCTACTACATCTCTGCCAACCAGCACCTGCACACTCAAGCTCATTAATGCATACCCATGGTCCACCTACCTGGCACCCCTCTACAGCAGTCGTGACAAATACTTACTGCGAGCGCAGCAGGGATATGAGCACACCCCTACACATTGCCCACTCTCCCCATCTCGGGACACATGTCGTACATTTTGTCAACCCATGTATTATCACACTTGCACAACCTACTGTTCCATGTACACCTACATCCTGCTCATATTAGTGTCAGCAGATTCACACTTACCCTGAATTTTTGGGGTCCCGCAAGGGACACCGTTATCCATGTTTAAAGTGTAGACCTTGCAGAACTCTCCCACTGGTACTTTCCTACCGGTGTTTTGGACAGCGGCAGTGTATTGATCTGTATTTCCTGTCTGTATGTCTGTCCAGTCTACCTGGGTGATGTGAGGGGTACAACATTTATTTATTGGACCTCCCAGTCAAATATGCCCGGGCTGTAAATATGTTACCCCTAATTGCTGTGAAGTAACCTATTTATGTATATGTGTATATCTACACTGACATATATATTTTGTTTTGCGTGTATGTGTATATATCAGTACCTGTTGTTTGTGTATATATATCTATCTATATATATCCGTAGTATATCCTTGTGTGTGCATATTTATATATCTGTATGAATATATATGTGTATGTAAATTAATATAGATATATGTATATATACCTTTTTATCTATATATACATCTGTGTGTCCGTTAACATATACATTTCCCGGACATGGACACTTACACATGCGTATTGGGTTTTATCTCTGCTTCAACAGCATACTATTGCCTTAGTCATTATGACACCGACACTTCACTCCGGTGAACTTGTGCTCAGTATATTGCACGTTATACAGCGGACAGATGTCGCAGGTTTTTCATGTCTGGGGTGCCACTGCTAACTGGGATGTGATACAGTGTCATTCGACCTATTACTCGTATGCGCAGCCTATTATTCCTGCTACTGTGTTTGTTTCTGTGCACATTCATATTATTACTGTTGATAGGATGTGTGTTTGTGTTACTGTGACTGTACGTCAACATATTGTTGTCTTCATGTAGTTGTATCTTTCTGCTTTTCCCGATTTGGGGTTGTCACAGCAGAACTCCGTTGCGCTCATGGGTGGTGTATAGGTTTTACATGCCGGGCTGCCAGCCCTGACGCACAATGTCCGACAACGATACGCCCATTCACGCATGTCTCCACGCAAACGACGCTCTATCTGGGAATTGCACCTACGTACTAGCTGACCTCCATGGGCCGCTCCATTGCACCCATGTGCAACATACCCTAGCACTCCTGTGTCCATAATCGCATATCCATACTTTCTCCTGCACACCCGTGTTGAGTTTCCATGCATAACAGCCATTATACACCTGATATCGCAGCCATGACACACGTTTACACATTGCCCTCTCATGAGCGTTGGGGCCCTACACACATTTTGTACTGCCTCGTGTACTGACAGGCTCACCATCCATTCATATTTGCACATACGTGCCTTTTCTGGTGTTATGGATTACGAACGATTTGCGGGTTACAAGTGTAGGTGGTCGCAACATGTACTACATTCCGTCTGTTTACAATGTTGACGTAGCACTTCAACGATGTTATGGCCACTGGTATAACCCTGCCTCTGGTGTGAAGAGCGGTGCTCTACTCACACTTGTGCAGCTTTATGTGGCATACCCTGTGAGCACTTCATAATTCCTTCCTTGCTCTGGATTCCCTTCAAAACCCTTATGTTTGCTTTCGTCTTTTGGCGTTCCTTGCATATCCATATATATATATATATATATATATATATATATATATATATGTATGTATATGTATATATATATATATATATATATATATATATATATATATATATATATATATAGATATATATATATATATATACATATATATATGTGTATATATAGATAAATATGTAGATATATAATTGCATATTTCTGTTATGTCTGTGGATATTTATCTATACACACATCTATCTATCTATATATATAAAAGTTACAGCTGTACAAGACGACATACATACATATAATTGCACATTTCTGCTATGTCTGTGGATATTTATCTATACACACATCTATCTATCTATATATATAAAAGTTACAGCTGTACAAGACGACATACATTTGCTATGCTAATAGCTGCGTACACCTGAGCAGGCACACTTGCATCTACTTATTCTGAGTTACATATGTTTACAGGCACTTCTTTGGGATTACATGTGCCTTATTCCTTATGAAAGTACCACTTTGATGGAATCCGGTTAACAGACCCATGTGAATGCGATCACCTTTACATGTATAAATGTTGGCTTTACAGCATAGAGGCATTCATTACACAATTAATATGTGCTATAGTCGTACTTGAAATGAGAATGCCTTTACGTTGGGTGGATGCTGTAACCACTACACTATTGGTGTTCTGGCTCATTTATATGTATACCCATGGTTCATAGCTACTCTGACATACGCCTCACCGCTTCCCTTACACAGCAGGCATCCATTCTCCTGCTGGGAAAACCGCAGTACTACAATTAGGACATTCCCTGTTTCCTACTGCTCTGGACCCGTGCTGCAAGTCTACTCACTCCAAGGATATTCAGAATGCCTACGCTTATAGTCCTTGCACATATGCATGTTTGATTGTCAGGCTGTTCATGTGCTGGTCTGGGTTTAGGCTCGGCCGACTGGGGACTAGAACTGCCCTGGTACTGTTCAAAGATCAGACATAGCACATGGACAGAGTTAGTCCAGATTTTAGCAGTCTACCTGTGTTTATAGATGCAGGGGTTTGGGCACTTCTGACAACATTATTGGGTTGGCACTACATAATTTAGGGCAGGGAGTGGTTCCACCACATAATTCAGGTTGGGGGGTGGTTTCCATGTGTTTCCCTTCCCATTTGACTATTTCATTCATTTATAGATAAAATGAATATTATTCTGGACATCTGTTATAAATTCACTACAAGTATGCAATAGTCCTGTCAACTGATGTGACAGTTCATTGGCGTACTTATGTGTACGGACCTCTGTGATACTCAGGGCCTCGTTTCTACAGTGACAGGGACAAGGCTACGACAACTCAGGGACAATCACGGACACTTCTACCATATTAGTACTATTAACTTGGAACGTGTTGACAGATTCGTAATACTACTAATTTTCTGCAGTTAAATGCGTCTATTACTCTTCATTGTTGTAAGTAGTCATTCTCATTCAACACCTTTCCCCCAAAGGTCACTGGCTTTGTGAGTGGTTAAGAGGCTGGCCAGTTATTGTGCGAATGCTCTGACCATTGGTAGCGTTGACATTGTCAGATGTACAGGTTTGGATGTATTCTGGAGACTAGGGTTGCCACCTTTTCAAATGGCCAAGATAGGACATTTTTGGAACACACATCAGATTTTACAAGCTGACACATACCCACGGTCAGTACAAAGGATAGAACTTTACTTATTTGCCTACATAAAAGCCTATTGTTGTAGCAGTTTAGCTGCTTATTCTGTTTCTTGTAACATTTAGGTATTTTAGATACTGAAATAATTATTTTCTGCAACTATTACATAACATATGGGACATAATTATGTCCTACAATCCCAGGACATTTGCCATTTGTAATATATTTTGTCAGGACACAACTGTCCAAAGTGGGACTGTCCCTCGCAAAGCGGGACAGATGGTAACCCTACTGCGGACACCAGGTTGTTTGGGCCAACACATAGCCACGGTTAGTGCAGGTTTAGAACATTCATTTGTTTCCTAGCTGTGAGCCTTATACCTTTGGCACTTTTGTTGTTTGCCTGTTTCTTCTATGAATACATTTATTCTATCCAGACGTGTACCGCTTTAGGCAACTGTTACATGCAGTATGGTACATAGTTATTTCCTACAATCACAGGACATTTGGCATTGTATCATTGTTGGTCAGGTCACGCCTACACACAAATTAATTGTCCCTCACACAGTGGATCAGGGGGTATCCTGTTTACGTCAGTGCCTTCATCACCCTTATACCATGTGCCACTATGCGAATGTGTGCAATATATTCTCTCGCTTATTCGTGTCGGGACACGTGCGTCACGGGTAGGTGTTTGATCCTGGGTAGTAGGTTCTGCATGACCATCTAGACTGGACAGTCTCATGCACCACTACTGCACATTCCAACATGTATCCAGATGTCTACAGGACTGGACATCATGTCTTGATACCCATTCTAATGTTTACACAGGTTACTTATCCCATGAGGGATATCCAAAAATTTAACAAGACCGATAATAACAAGACCGATACCGACCATTCTTCTGGTGCTACGAAAATGTGCTGGGGGTTTTACATGCAAGGGATACATAGTTTGCAATCCTGAAACTGCCTAGGGTGACACTACCTACTACATATGCTTAGTGGTCACTATGTGTAGATGTGGCTGCACCAAACCAGTAGACCAAGTATGGCTGGATTTGGTGGACGTTCAGGTATGGGAGCAGGTTGTGTGCCATGGAGGAGATGCTGGGTAGTCCATTATGCATCCAGGTGTGTTGCATTTGATATGGCCAGTTCCATCAGGACCAATCTGTGGGTATGTGCCGGTGACATGTCTATACATTTGTATCGCACATTTTAATATTCATATGTTTGTGGGATTGTGTTCTACAGTATGGCCTGTCTGGTTGTATTGCAGATTTGTATACATGTTTTTGTGTTTCTTTCTGCTTCACCCGGTGCTCCCTCATACACCTCCGGTTCACCTATTCTGCATACGACTCAGTGTCGCCTTGGAGGATTGTACCATTACCCATCCCCCCCCACACACATATTCCTGACACTCCATCATCACTGCTTTGGTTGATGGCCCATGACACGGTCAAGGTAACACATTGCATACCCTACATATGTCAGGTACCTGTATAGTTGTGTGGACTACCCTGCCATGTTTGACTTTCCACATGCTATACCTCCCGCACATAGGTACACGCCCATACTTAACTTTCATGACATGGTTGGTATACCCGGGTAATACCCGTTCAACTGTGACACATCCTGACAAGTTCGGCTTGGACCGCTGATGTGCGTATTTTGGCCGACTGTTCTAATCATTGGTAGGATGCAACCTTTTCCTATGTCCAGGATGGGATATATTCCGGACACATATCCTTCTGTACTGGACAACACGTACCCACAGTCAACAGTACAGATAATACTGTTCCTTTCAGCCTACATGTTGCCTTATTGTTGTAGCAATTTATATGCTCCTTCTGTTTTGTTTACATGCTTATTCTATTTCCTGTCACATTTGGTATGTGAAATACAGACATACCTATTGTATGTGACTATTACATGCATTGTGGGATATAATTCGGTCATACGGTCGCTAGATATGTACATTTATCGTGTTTTTTGTTATGCACACATCTGCCCAGCTGTGTACCCTCCCTCACAATATGGGTCAGCTGGTGACCCTGACCATTGGGCTGGACGTACCTATTAGCGGCGCGCTAACATATGATGTGTTTCACTTCCACTTGGCATAACTATCTACACTGCGTTGGACTATGGGCACACGGTTTTCAATGTCATTTGTTCGCGGGATAGGGACCCGTTATTCCCTACCGTGCATTTGTGTTTGCTTCTTCATTTTGTGTTCGCAGGAACTGTCTTGCATGCTTTGCATATGTTTCAGTATCCACGGACACTGACAGATGTGATTACTATTGCTTGCAAATTGTTATATGCAAGCATTTTAGGTTGCACGTCGACAGCTGACATTTCCACTCCTCCGTGCGGCACTTCAACATGCCCTATGCACTCGCGCTCCTTTCCTATGCACGTGGCTGTGGCGGCAGCGCACCTTCATTAATATGCATTTGGCACTACTGCGCCATCTTCATGCCGCACAGTCGGCGCAAACCTAACGCCAGCCTTGCGCCGAGCTTCATGAATCCCGGGGGTACACATGAAAGAATTCTCATTATTCAGCCTGTTTACATCTAAATTAACAAGAATGGTGCCAGCATCTATTTTGTTGTGATGACAATGTCCACCTCAGACCTTTGACAGTTGGAAACATATTACAGCAGTGATGGTTGTTTCAGTTATACACCAACGTTGTTTAAGAAAGGCATTTCTTGCTTCCATTAAACAAGTCCATTATATATGAATACTTGTCTGTGATGCTGCCTCCTTACATTGAAGCAATCACATCAAATGTACTGCTCATGCACACAACTGTGCACATTTGTGAATATATATAATGTACATTTGTGCTGTGTATTGTGTGCCACTGAATTTGAAATCATGGAACTACAGCTATTTCAAAGCTGCTTTTCTTCTTCTTCTTAATTTTTTAGCAATATAAAAAAGAAGAAAGATTGCAGGATAGAATCCAGAACTGCATGTACCTGAAACGTGTATTTTATTTTCAAACTATAGACCAAAGATATAATGTCAGCAGGGTCAGCTGTGTTTCACTGGTCATGTAAACAGATGCTTTAGCAGCCTTAACTCTAGTCACCACCATTCTGTTTAGCTAAACAAAAGCCCCATTTGGGTGTTAGTTTTAGTAGCCCTATATAATATTTCATGCCCAAGCTTGAACACCTATTTGGGATAGTGTAAAGCATTGTACTGAATATATGAGAACAGTGTGAATTTACCAAGACAAAGGTCATATGGCCAATATGCTCAAAATATTGCAATTTTTTTTAAATCTTTTCTCAGTCACCAGTGGTCTCTGTCAACCACCCTGTCTACCTGAGACCACTATGTACTTTCAACCTGAAGGTTCCTCCAAACCAGGTGCTTGCCTGGGGGGCACACAAACCAGAAACAGAAATTAATTTTTCCCAGTTTGGAGAGATGTACAATAGAACTGCAATACATCATCATCATATGCGGCATTTCACTAATGACTTTTTGCATGTCCTATTTTTTTTTCTATCTTGCTGACCCTAGCTAACACGCACACTACTGAAGCAAGGCCTACAGCAGTGTTTCCACATGCTTGGAAAAGATACCATGCAAAGCACTGCTTGATATGATCAGAATGGTATTATGATGGCAGATTACTAGTCCATTTGCAAATGGGCAGAAGTCACACAGCAGTAAAGCCTTGTTATAACTCTTTCATAAGGATGGGTGTATCAACTTCATCTATTGAGTCCTATTACATTGTCAGCTTGCTCAGCACCTGCATCTCCAAACTGAACCTGGAGCACCTGAACACAGTCAGAGATTAATCTCACTCTGCACCATGGTAAGATTTTGAGACTGAGAGTACTGCCAACTGAACTTCACTGTATCCCCTTAAGTGAAGGGATTCTGTTCACTGTTTCTTGAGCAGTGAATGTGGAGTTAGATGCTTATACACTTATGAATACCTTACTGACAGACAGCAGCTTTTAGAACTGTTGATGTTATCAGAGACACATGATGGGTACTGAGATAAGATGAAAGGCTTTCACATTAGGATAGATTTGTAAGAAGGCTTTTCAGTAATGTGATTGCAAATGCATAGCAACTGCTTTTGTTTTTTTGCTCATTTGTCCCCACTTCAATTTAATCATCATGCCCCTCTCAGCCAATTGACAAATTCATCATCTCTTCACTGCATGTGAGAGCTGGCAGAAGGGGTCACCATGTGTGATTTGAGGTTTTTTTTTATTTTTTTGTAGTCCTACATCACAGAGCATAATTGGTTGTGCAGGGGAAGGGGGTGTGCAATGGACTGTTCGCCATGGTTATTACTTACTTCCACAGGGGACATTCCCACAACATGTCTTGGCCTAGCAGCTGTGAAGCATGGAAGGTGGCTTCCTCAGTCTAAACAAGGAAATTGTATTTATCTACTCTGACCCCAAGTGCCCACAATCCACACTACCCTCTGGGAGAGGTAAAATGGTCTTATTCCTTCACTCCACAGCTTCCCCCACCTGAGTTTTCCAGGGCTAGGACACCCATTTGAATCTGTTTACCTGGCTCCATCCCTCTGCACTCTGGAGTCAGGCAACAAATTGATGTTTCATTATTATTTGGTAGTTGTTTGTGCATTTTTACTAGATCTACTCTATTTACTCAAATTTCCCTTCCTTGCCTGCTTTCCCTTTTTAGTTATAGTAAAGAGCTAGTCATGAAACTTGGCTTATTTTCAGGTAAGGGTACCTTTATAAGAATAGAATTTTGATGTGCGAAATGACATAATGGATTGTTGTGTTGTTTTTTTTTTGTTTGTTATGTGTTTTTTATTCAAAAACATTTCTGAATAAATTCATTTTAAAAATATTAAGTGCAGCCCTGAAACTGTGTCAAAACTGTTGTAATATATATATATATATATATATATATATATATATATATATATATATATATATGACATGCAACAAAGGAAAATAAAAGCTTATATCACAGGCAGAGAAGCACCACTAAATATACAGTGGTGAAAACATAGCAAGTAGTTTATGCTACTCAAAGAACAATATCCGCTGCAGAGCATATAATTTATTCTATGCAAATAATCAGTTTTTCAACTTAGTTCTACCCCATGGGGTAAAAGCCAAACTTTAACACAACAGATTAATTCCTTAGAGTGAGTCCATGGAGGTAGTGCCAACACTTATACGTCCCAAAGAGGAAAAAGACAGAGCAAGACAATGATAAGGTTAAAAAAGTTACTAACATCTGCTGCAGATATCACACAAAGACAAATGAGCCAACTGTGTGCAGCAAATACTATATGGGCAAAGCAAATAAACGGAGCACTTTCCTGCAAATAAGTTTCAGGGTTAGACTTTTTTAATGGAGTTTCAGGTTAACATGATGAGTTTAATCTGTGATTTTTTTATAAATTCATAAAATAATAAGATAAACAACAAACAAATCGCAAACAAATATATAGAATATGACTACACATTAGTTTTTTGCAGTCCTGTCGAATTCTTGTTGGAGTACTAGACATTCTAACCAGGTACAGGGAACTCTCAAGCTGACTGGTTAACAGAGAAAAATGTGTCTTGGATTTATTAATCACTATAATGTGGTCTTTCCTCTATTCATACTGGCTACCTCTCACCATAAACACATGAACCGTTGGCTGTGCTCCACTCTGCATGGAGTAGCTAATTTGAATTCTGACCACCCTTTTCCATAACTGATGAATGACCAAACATCTGGAACAGATTAAGCTGGTGGTATCTGGCCTCACTCTGGCCATCAAGATGCTGCTACTGCTGCTCGTTATTCGTATCTGTTACTCCATGCACATCTGTAGCTTGTCCATGCTGAGTGTGTGTGTGTGTGTGTGTGTGTGTGTGTGTGTGTGTGTGTGTGTGTGTGTGTGTGTGAGGGGTGAGGTAGGGTGGATATAGTATGGACAGTCAGGCTGTGTAGCTGTGTACAGGATGGTAGACACCCCAGAGTTAACTAGATTAATAGAGTAAGCTCTTTGCATATAAGAAATCAGAGGCTCAGGCTACAAAAACGCAATATTGTGCTGCTTTTCTCTTCTTCACATTATTAGGCAGAGCAGTCAGCTTTCGTGGCTTACTCCGGCAAACACCTTTAGAGACTACTGTCACCTAATCAAACTCCCAGAATCCTTGACTGCAGTTAATCAGGAACTGATCCTAACTATATCCATAAGCTGCCATGTACTATCTGCAGTTTGGACAATTGTGCAAGATAAGTCCTTTTCCACCTTGAATTATGGGATTATAATCTTATTCCCTCAGTTCAGGAGAAGAAGCTGCTGAAAGCAGTAGGGTACCCTGGATTAGAGTCACCTTTGAGATCCTTATGGTAGCTGGATCTGTTGGGCTCAGAAGGAAAGTCTTTAATGATTTTCAAGGCTTTAAGAAAGAAATGTGGAAGCCCTAACCTCTCTCCTAGTTGGAATTTTATCATCTCACTCCTACTACTGTTATTACAGAACAACTGAAGCACTCCTGACACTTCTACTACCAACACTCTACTAGGTCTATCGGATGTAGTCGATGTAACTAAGAGAAATAGGAACAGTCTGTAGATGTATACTGGACTGCTCTCCCAATTGAGGCAATTAAGAGTTATTAAGACCTACAGCAGGATTTAGATCAGCTTAGTGGTCTCAGATCTGTGATGCATACTGGGATCTAAGCTTTAGTCAAAGTGCCTTACATCTTCAGAAGTTACCATATTTATGGAGTTCGCACACTTTATGTTGCGCAGCATTAATTCTAGGATTCTTCAGGTATGTTAGAGATGTGAAGATGGTGACACCTCCCTCACACACATTATATAGGCCAATTAGTCACTCAAGACTTTGGCTATTGGTTCCTTGCAGAGAGCCCCTTGCACCAGCTCACTCCAGATAAAACTTGGAAACAAGTTCAATAGTGGCTTTTATTTCTAGTTCAGCCTGTTTTCCGTCTCTTCCAGTAACAATGAAACATTTGAATAAGCCAGTGAGACAGCACTCGGTAAGCAGAGGAAGGAAAATAAGAAGATATCTGTAGAGTGGAAGAATTCAGTCTGGAAAACTGAGTGATTAATTCAACATCTGGGACTCTTGTTGTTTATATTTCATCAGTTAAACTTTGTCATAGGAGAAGCTAATTGTAGAGGTTTGTCCTTCATACGTGCTTGTTCTTCAAAGCTCAGTGACACTACTTTAAACCTGAGGTTATTTGTCAGGAATGTTATGCTAAGGATTTCATAACCTGACAGTGGTGATGGCTCAAATGATATTTATTGTTTTGAAAAAACGAGTTTATTTAATCTTGTTTTGAATACTTGTCTTGAATCCTTTCTTAAATTATGTGAAGTTAATTTATTGAATTTTTTAAAGACTCAGTATTCCAAAACATGACATAACTTGTCTGTTGAAGAACAGGAAGCTCTTAATGAGCTTAGGACAATGGAAACAATACAAATGTGACCTGCTGCCAAAGGCATTGCACTTGCTGCTCTTGATACTACTTTTTATAGTACGTATAGACATTTATTAGAAGGACATACTTATACTGAAACTCGTATATCTGATGTAAATAAGTTGGTATCTAACGCACATAGTGATTTATACAGTATTTTGATGTGTTGGGTCACTGACCGTGCTCTGTATGAGTTTTTTATGGTTGAAAAACCTGTTATTCAGAGTATGCGAGGGCTCCTTAAAATTCATAAGTGCTTACAGAGACCACCGATGAGGCCCATTGTTTTCGGCCAAGGTTGGTTAACTGAACCCCTTTCTATTTTTATTGAACAGAAATTGAAATCCATTGCTGAAACAATACCTACAGTGCTGAGGGATATAGACATTTTTATGAACACTGTTTGATTCTGTCTGTGATATTGATGTCACTGAATGTATCCTAGTAACAATGGATGTTTGTACTTTATTTACCATTATGCAATGACCCCCCATTAATATTCCAAAACGTGCACGCTGATTGGTCAGCGTGCACATTATAAATCAGACTTATACTAATGGAAAAAGGTCCGGTCACCCAAACTATTTTCATTAGTATAAGTCTTTTTTTTTGCACACTGTCTCGCTATGTTAAAGGAGTTTAACATAGCGAGACAGCTTTAAAAAAAGCAACGGAGATTCTCTGTTGCTTTTTTTAAAGCTGTCTCGCTATGTTAAACTCCTTTAACATAGCGAGACACTTTGTAAAAAGCAACAGAGACAGCAAGATCTCCGTTGCTTTTTTTAAAGCTGTCTCTCTATGTTAAATGGGTTTAACATAGCGAGACAAGCAATGGAGATTCTCCGTTGTTTTTTTTTAAAGCTGTCTCACTATGTTAAACTCCTTTAACATAGCGAGACAGTTTGTAAAAAGCAATGGAGATCTTGCTTTCTCCGTTGCTTCCGCTCACAGCTCTGATGTACTGCATAAGCATACGTATGCACAGTACATCAGAACTGCTGCAGAATACCAGACAACTGCGGAAGGGCAGCAAGGAGGCATTATACAGTGCCATTATTTAAGAATAGTAATTAATTTTTTCTTAAATAATGTCATTGTATAATAGCAATAACCCACTTCTGGGTGTGGGTAATGCTGGATTTACCCACGGTTGTCTTTGTTTGGCCACTCGGGCTTCGCCCTTGTGACCAAACCACACCAACCGTGGGTAAATCCAGCATTACTCACACTCAGGCGTGGGTTATTGCTATATTATACCTAACTTAGAGGGTGCTGAAGCTGTACGTTTGTATTTGTCTAAGCACAGTCATTACTCCAGTGATATTATTTTTCTTATTTATTATTTACTGGAGTTAGTTCTTGAGAATAATGTGCTTCTTTTTTGTGATCATGTTTATGTTCATAAGTTAGGCATAGCTATGGGTACAGCTTGTGCTAATAGCTACGCCAGCCTTGTTATGTCTCATTGGGAAGGGGAATTTGTTATGAATTCACAGATCGTCTTCACATATTAGGTACTACAGAAGATTTGTTGATGTTATTTTTTATTATGGGATGGTTCCCCCCAGCTTTTGGATGATTTTGTGACTTATTTAGGTACTGCCAGCAATTATTTTGAGATTTATCACATGCTCCTCTAATGAATCTATTGACTTTTTGGATGTTAATTTGACCATAAGTAATGGACATTTAGGAACTAGTCTATACAGAAAAGCAACTTGGAGGTATAGTCTATTACATAGGATCAGCATGCAACCTGGGCACATTTTTCATAATGTGGCTAAGGGACAGTCTTACAGAGCTTCTAGGTTGTATAGTAATGATCAGGTAGTAACTTCACTAGCTGATAATTTTAAGGAAAGAGGGTAATTTATATTTGAGGTTACCTCAAATGTAAGAACTGCCTATAGTGCAAGAAATTATATGGCTAAACCCTACTTTTCTGCAGAAAGAAAACACATTCCTAGGAAGCCCATACCTAGTAAGGGGGCAAGGGTGTTTCTTACCTATACTAAAGATATAGGTAGAATCTGTGATATAGTCAAGAAGAATTGGCTGGTCCTGTTAACTGATGAAACTACCAAGAAGATTGTGGGAGATACACCAAGTTTTAGTTTTAAGAAATGTCTTTCTTTAAGGAGACAGCTTTGTTATACATTAGGAGCTTCAACTAATAAATGTTTGGTGTCTGGGAGATTGGGCGCACATGTGTGCTGCTCCTGTAGAGCGTGCGGGTACATTTCTGATAGTAAAGTTTTTGTACAACCAGTGACTGATAAGAGATTTGTTTCTACGTTTTATGCAGATTGCACATCTAAAGACATGGTATATCTGGCTACTTGCAACAATTGTAACTGTTTTTTAGCAAGTAAGACTGATTGTTCTCTTAAGGAACATATTCTAGAGCAAGTTAGGGATATATGATACAGACATCTAAATAATGCTTTAGCTAAACATATTGATGCCTTTTCCACACATACTTTACTTTTTCCTTTCTAGTCATACAGATGCTTACTAATAATTAAAGTGGTGGGGATATGGTTAATAAAGGGGAGAAAGCAGAAATTAACTGGATTATTGCCTTACAAGCATATAGAGTTCCTAGTCTAAATGTCAGTATACCTTTAAAGCCTGCACTTAAGGCGTGTAAATTAACTCATTAACTTAATTGTTCTTATTGTTTATTTGGAGTATATATTGCGATTTTTTTTATCGTGGTCTGAAGAAGTGCATTTATTACATGAAAGTGCTTACCATTTTGTTTTAATAAAACTTTGCTTTTATTGGCTGTGGCTGGTTGGTTTACTTCTTTTATTCTCTTGAACTTCATTTGTCATTGAACCAACATTGGCTTAGTGGTTTGCTTGCCTTTAATTGATATGCTGATAGGGGCCTGAATGACAGCCTCTGTGGTTGTCTCTCTCCTTGCATGATTGAGTAAAGCCACAACTGGTGTTTTCTCTGTGGGTAACAGATCGGCCAATAGACATGTATGAGGGTTAATGATTGCAATGACTGGGAACCCCACCGAAAAAAAGTAATCATTTTCCTTTGAAATTGTTTTTCTTTGAACTCACTCATTTATTATTATTTGTGAGAGATATTTAGATGTATTTGACATAGCAGAAGGTGACGTCAGTCACCCATGCTATGCAGTGTAACGTACAGTGACATTACACAGTCAACGATACATCAACGATACATGTATTTTACTATTTTGCAGGGGGGTAAGCCCCCCACACCCCCTGCAAATTATATATACCATCTCTGAGATCACACTACAGTGAGGAAGTGGGATAATTCCCTGTTCCTCACTGAACTGCTATCTCTTTACTCACAATTCTGAACGCAGATAATTGAACTACACTACCCATTTGCTGTAGTGAAGTGGATGTTTTTTGGTTTGGCATTCTGCCCATTGGAAAAGTGCCTTTTGAACACATGCGATTCAAGCACAGGCACTTCAGAAATTCAATACGAAACTGTTTGCTGGTAGTTCTTGTAATTTTCTCAAATTGTGGAACTTTTCTCCCTGGGTCTCCACTGAAAACAGGTCTTGTGACTCAGTCGAACTATCCCAGTAAACAAATGTCAAATCAATCAATCAATCAATCAATCAATCAATCAATCAATCAATCAATCAATCAATTAAATAAGGCCATCTATTTTGTATGGCAAAAAAGTCTTCTTTTATGCCCTTTAGTGTAACACTTCATGTATAACATGTTCAAAATAACTCTGTAGACTGATTGCCCAGACTTATATAAAAGCTAGTGCATATGTAACAGTATTCAATGTCACACCTGCACCTTGAAATAACGCAGAAACCTGCAACAACTAGTTTTATGGAAACAGGAAGATTTACTGAGGCACTGTAAACATGGCAGTGATTTGCTTGCTTTATTATGTCAGCACCAGTGTAAGGCTGTAGAGAAGAGACCTTATTTTTTATGCCATCCAAAGCCTGGTACACCTCAGCCTCAGCACTGCAACACACTACCCTACACAGTTTCTGTAGTTTCCTGTGTTTTGGTAAGAAATAATTCATTATCAACAGGAAACAAGAACTTTCAATGCTCTGATCAATGTTTGAAAATGTCATGAAATAATAATTTGACGTATGGCTGCAATGAAATCCTTGACAATATGCAAAAACATCATTTTACAATGAAGAGAAATTATCTTCACATACCGCATAGGAACTTCTAGTTTATTGCATCTAGCAGCCCAAGAACTGTTAAGAGTAACCACTGCAGAGAAGTGCATTCAGTCTCCCTTTATTCTGTATCCCTATAGCTCAGAAGATTTAAGCACATTTACATGAAGGTAGCCAGAGAAGTGCAGGTGGTTGGAAAAACTCACTGGTTTTGTCATAAAATGTGAAATGCTGTTTACCATCAGTCAGTACTGGTGCCAGATGCCAATTTCCAAGCAAATTCTGAGGACAAACAGTGAAAACTTTGATGGGCCATTTCTGGTCATATGTGTTGTGTGTGATTGTTTTTTTTTTATTTATTTGACAAGATTAAATATGTGAAAAAGGGGTTGATAAGACAGTGGCGAAAATGAAGGCCAAGCAGTGGGTAGGACACAGGGAAAAAATACATGAATTTACAGGATGCTGTTGATAGAGCATCATAGCTATCCACGTCTTCACAAAATACACAGAATTGTACACAAAATGTTATGATTTGGGAGTCACCACAACAGGGATGAGTGAGAACAATGAATAATGCTGTATAGCCAATTAGACCAAATCAAGTGAGTCATGAAGACACATAGGTGAAGTGGGTACATTGGGACAGGTGCCCATTTTTGTTTCTTGTGGGACAGGTTCATAGGTTAGTACTCAGCTAACTGCCCTTGCGAGCCATTTTTTAAGCCTAGGCAATTATCCCTTGTGTGAAAACCCTGCACATTGTGTTTGTAAGGCAAACACCTTAACCATTAGGCCACCCTCCCAACCCATAGGTGTCTATTTTTCTTTTTTTTGTGAGAGAGTAATGCTGGGGAAGATGCTTAAGAATGACAGAATCATGTAAGTAGGGTAGGTTAGGTAGCATGTGCAGATATACAGGACATACAAGACAGACAGTGATGGTGATGGACACAAAAGGTATTGGAACACCATCACTGGGGATGAGTAATGGACATTAGAGGTGTATTCACATCCAGTTTGAGAACAGTGAGAATCAATTTGTCACTCCTAGAAATGTCATCATTGTCTAATGTGGCCATTGCCTGGGTCAGTGCAGGACTTGGCCTCTTTTTGGCAATACGATGCAGTACCTTTTCAATCCTTCTGATTTGGGCTGTGAGGCCCCTCTCACATAAGCCCTACACCAGCCCTGTCAGCTCCGCATGGGTGTCAAAATCACCACCTCCACTGGTACTGCTCCAGGTGGGTACCACTGTACCAGCAGCTAGGGCAGAACTACCTGATGCAGGTGGAGCAGGTAAGGCAGGAGTTGTGGAAGCAATGCTGATACGTTGTGACCCAGATGTGCTGGGTGTCTGTGAGCCTGTGGTGGTGCCACTGCAGCCAACTATGGAGGTATGGTGGGCTGAACCACAGTGGCTGGTCTATGTCCTTGTGCTGATGGCTATTTTTTCAGCAGCAATTTACTAAAGTATGGAGATAGAGAGAGGGTAGGGTTGAGGTGATAAAAAAGAGAATTAGATCAATGGCATGTCACATTAGTTGTATTTTTTATTTCACTACATAAACCAATATGAGAAATATATATGCACACCTTTGCCACATCGAGAAATGATTGAAAGTCATTAATGTGTTATAAAATCAATCAAGCACAATGGTATGATATGACAAATTGAATCAGATATTTCATTATGCCATATCAGATATATACTTTCAAAATGAATAACTGCATTTGCAAACATTTATTGTTAATGTCATGTGGTAATGCAGTTGATATCTTATAAGTGCTGTCCTATAAAAAATCTAATGTTTGTTTCTGGATATTGAACCTGCACACAATTAAGGTGATGCACTCATTGCCTAATGCAATCACCAGGAACTAATGGAGCAGGTGTGTATGCTTGATATAAAAGTTTAGGTATGCCTGTTCAAGATGCTATAGATTGATGGACTGAAAATTCTTCTCTCTCTTGCATTTAGACCTGATGTGGACTTACTCTGTGTCTCTCTGAGGTGAATTAGTTTTTCCTGATAAACCTCACAGTTTTCTGATATCTCTGCTGCGTCTGTGCAATAGATATATGAAAGCATAACAGATAACTTAGTTGGCTGGAAAATTAATGCCATATCATAGAAAGGTGATAAGTCCATATACACCGACAACTGAGGGGTATTTGCAGGCTTAAATTCATATTCCTATCAGCTTAGGAGGTCCTGCTTACATGTCACTGTAGTGGTGATTACATGGATCCCCAGTGTGTGGGATGCCAATGGCAGTGAAGACAGGCTTGGCAAAGTTATTCCTAGCCCCAGCCTTATACTGAGACCAGGTATAACGCCCCCCCCCCCCCGCAGCAGCCTCACAATGAGTGCCATAAAAATCCTGAACTCCTCAACATCCCACCTTTGTCATCTGCATGGAAGACAGTCCCTACCTTCGCCAGCCATGGCTGCAGAAGCCAAGCTAGAAATGTATGTCAGACTTGGCACCCAATTCAGATTTCACATAAAAGAGCTTGTGCACAAAGATGCATAACCTTGCCAGCTGTATCTGTACAATTGAAAGCACAGCAATGGAGTGGCAGACACACTTTCACTAATAACATCAACAAACAGAAGGTGTGAAATATGGCAGTGAGATTTGGCCATGTGTGATGCTCAAACTATTGACACATGTTCCAATGTTAAACATTGAAATGTTTTTATGGTGTATGGTTGGTGAAAAAATGGTATGACTTGTGAAATATTGGGCTGTTTGGACTTAGACACTAGTAAGATTGAGTAGTACCACCTGGGAATAAAATCCGTGAGAAAAAAAGGATAAAAAGGCTAAACTCTGATTATTAACTATCAGGGCCACAGGAGAGTTTACTTTTTAATATGTTAATCACAGCTATACTCACGTAAGAATGAATGGAGGTATACTTAAGAGATGCCTGCATGTTTATGACTTTAGTTAGTCATGGCACTGTATTTCTATATAAAGACAGTATTTGTATTTGTAAATACATTTCAGATGCATGGAGTTGCATGACCTGAGTAATACATGGTGGATTATGTTACATATGTACTTCATAAGACATGCTGTCCTAAACAGATACTTCTGATATATGATAACTCATAATAATTATAACAAAATTATTGCACAAATTATACCCATGCAAGGGCATTCTAAATTAAATATAATCATTGTCATGTTTAACTTAACTTACACACATTATCTTTGGATTCTGTAGCTTGTATAGCAAGCATTTGTTGCAACAAACATAGTTATGATACTCGTTTGTATTTAGTTTTACATTCCTATTCAAAATGCTGTGACAAATGGCATTTTGCCCCTTTCTGTAAAAGTATCTATGAACTGGATTCAAGCTCTGCATCTCTTGTCTTCTATTTCTAATATCATTGCATTTGCACTACACTTTCTGCCACAGAAAATAAGATACCTGGCAAGTGTATTTTCATTACTGAGTACTATCCAGAGTGCTGATGGCCCCGTATCACCACCAGGCTAGTTTGCACTACCAAAGATGGCCCAAATTAATTTTTTTACATTTCACCTTAGGAAGTGAACTCTTGTTCACTGCTAGGGACTGTTGTCAGTCAAGTATGTGCAATGCCAAATGACCCACAAATGATGAAGAGAAAAAAAAAATACTTAAGCAGTTAAAATGTACATTTCTGATGTTTCCTCAGCTTTGTTGTACTGCAGCATGAACATATACTCCTTAAACATCAGCATGTTTCACAAATATCACCCTTTCTGGACCCAAACCCCATGACACTAGGGCATTCTAAATACACTGGAGATTATTATCAGTATTTGTCACAGACACATACATATACTGTGAAGAGCAAAACATAGGTTACATATATTCAGAATATGACTGTGATGACCCACCACTGGACCAGTAATCAAGTAGCCTCAATCCTCACAACTGGCAATAGTGGGAGATGTACTCTGAAAGGATGACAAGGTACACACACACAGTATTACCAGATGCAGCTCTCTGCATCAAGTGCAATTTCTCTTAAGAGCACACAGAGACTGCAGTCAGTCCAGGGCTAGTTTCTCCCTCTTTCTCCAGATCTCCAATAAGCCTCCACACTGGCACAGCTATAGAGTTGAGATCTCAGCTAAGTGGCCAAGCCAAGACCTCCAGCACCCTCTCTGTCAAAGCAGTGCTTAGTGTCCCTGCCCAAATAGCTGACACACACACACTCTTTGAGGTTTGATTTATACACATACATGGGAAAGGCTGCCACAGGTTTGCTAGCTATGCCACCTTTTACCCAGACTATGAGGTAGTTATCACTGCCACCAGCCACATCCTTGTCAGCTACTTTGAGGCCCTTAACAAAGGATGTCCAATCTTACTGTGTAATATTAATATTAATATAAATGGTAGTTTGACCAAGAGCAAGGCTATTATGGGTGGCTTACACATTGTCACCAAATAAATATGCAAGTACTCTGAGAGCTTAATATATCTCTACACAGATCAGCCACAATGAAAGGTTTAAATATATTTAATAATAAATAATAAAAGAACAAGATAATATTAAATATATATTCACAGTGACATCAGAGTTCAAAACCACAGGAAACATTTAAAACAACATTGCAGGACATATAAAGAAAGAACATCTAAACTGTGCTTCACTATATCCCTGACTGAATCTAAGAGAATTACTATACCCTAGTTAACTTACTTAAGAGCAAGGCAGATGTGGTGAATGGATCTTCTTTAGCTGTTGTCCAAGACAAAATACAGAATGTGTGTCTCTCTAAGACACTTCTTAAATTAACATCTCAAATATTACTGCTGGGACAGCTTGCAGAATCCGAAATGGAACCCCCACTGCTGGAAGCTAACAGTTTTTAGCATTTACCTGTGAAAATACACAGACCTCAGATCTTTGGCAAATGCTGGAAGTCATACAACAATTACATCCCTTCAAATTTCAAGACTAGTTATTAGTTCACCTTAGAGACAATACAGAAAGCTCTCTAGTTGAGGACATTGTGTCTCTATCTTCCATAAAGTAATTTAATTTCACCTATTTTTCTGAAGTTAACCTCCTGTATTCCAGTTTCCACTGTTAAAATATATACATTTAAACAATTACAATAGTGATCATAGGATCAAAGCAAGTTACTAGGCTATTGGCCTGGAAGCCTTTACAAGCCTAGCCAAGAATTTAGCCCATGTTTTAACAAGTTAGCACCCTATGCCACTGTCCAGCAGAGACATAGGTGGAATCCCAGGGGTGTATTTTTTGTTCCCATCCAGTTATCCAGGTTGCGCTTAAAAATGGTTAATGAGGTAGTCTGCTTTATGTGGAGAGGGAGTCTATTCCACAAAAGGTGGGAATCTCTGGGACACAAATCTGTCTCACCAGCAAGTCCTATTGATATCACAGACCAGGCTGAGGTCACGAGTGTGGGTTACTCGAGTGGAGCTTGACTTGTGGCTATGCAGCAGTCCCATCAGGGTGAGGCCTGAGATTGCTTTGTATGCCAGACAGAGGTCACCTTTGAGGAGTCTGTAGGAGACTGAGTAGAGGGACAGGGCTTTTAGCCTATCTGTGTAGGGTAGATGTTTGAGGCCCTGGATTCTCTGGGTGAGTAATCTCTGTGGTCTCTTCAGCTGCTGCATGTGCTTTGTAAGGTACATGCTAAAAGGGGCATTGTATTCAATAATTGGTCTTATAAAGGAAGAATACCAGGATGTTATGACCACCTTGTCCTTGGATGAGGTACCCTTACTAATGAGGTGAGCCATGTAGAAAGCTTTCTGCACAACGGAGGCAATATGGTCGTCAAAAGTCAGTTTGCTATCAACCTGGGTTCCCAAGTCCCTCATTACTGATTCTGTGCTTACTGCCTTATTATCAATGTGATCATTTGTGGGGACATAATTCTCCCCAAAAGGGATGATGATGCATTTTTGGCATTCAGTTTAAGGGCATGTTTCTGGCACCAGTCATTTGTTTGGGTGAGACCCTCTTGGAGGATGTCCAGATAACTAGGGGAATTGTTGGCAGCACCCAGCTTGCAGTCATCTGCAAACTTGGTCAGCCATAGCCCAATAGATTTGGCCTCAACCTCTGAGAAGTATATCTCAAACAGCAGAGGCCCCAAGACCAATTCCTGGAGTACACCACTTACTACGGGTCAACTACTTGAGGTGGCTTTCTCTATTTTGATTAGATGAGTTCTATCAGTGAGCCAGTTTACTACCCATCTGGTAACATATGGAGTGATGCCTAGTTGAGAGAGTTTATCTATTATACTTGAGTGGGGAATAGTATCGACGGCCTTGGCCAGGTCAACGTAGGTGGTGTACACCATCTTCCCCTCATTTATGGCCTTGGTGACTGCCTCAAAGAAGTCAAATCGACCAAATTTAACAGGCATAACATCCCTTGACAAAACCAAACTGTGTGGGATCAAGTGTCTGGAGGTTGCCAATGTCCTTGTTTATGAGGTCCATGATAATCCGCTCCATGGCCTTGCAGATCAGGCTAGTTAGACTGATGGGTCTATAATTTCCTGGATCAGTGTATGCTCCACCTTTGTGCAAAGGGATGACAGTAGCTGTCCTACACTCAGCTGAGATGAAACCAGTACTCAAGCTTTGGCTGAATAGGGTCCCTAATGATGCTGCAACTTCCTGCCTGAGTTCATGTAGGATGAAGCCTGGGATGTTATCAGGTTCCATGGAGGCTGTATTTTTTGCCTTTGAGAGGGCAGTGATGACTTGCTCCCTAGAGATAAGGGGAGGGAGGCCGGTACTGGAGATGTCCTATTTTACTGCTGGGGGGGACAGAGGAGTGAAGTTTTCTTGAACCTGTCTGCCAGTAGGCTGGCTATATGTACAGGGTTTGCGTATGTGGAGTCCTTGACCACCAGTTCTGAGCAGATTCGACTGCTTCCCTTGAGATTGTGGACATATGTGAAGAAAGTCTTATAACTGTCTTTAGTAGATGTGCCCAGTTTGGACTCAAAGTTTGCTTTGGAGGACTTCACTAGTGCTCTTATTTGCTTGTTCAGGTTAAGGAGCAATTGCTTCCATTAGACACCTCCTCCTTCCTGGTCCTGGACAGCAATTTTTTTCCTTTTATTATAGAGTGTATTTATTGCAGATGTCCACCAGACAGGTTTACTCTTCCTTGAGGAGGATGATTTCATCCTGTCTGGTATTCCTGATTCCATGCAGCTATATAAATGCTCATATAGTACTTTGGTGTAAGTTTGGACATATGTGCCAGTTTCTGTGGAGGGTGTGGGGCTGTAAAGCGGTTTATACCTTCCCTCAGGAGGTTGTAATCAGCTTTGGAGAAGTTTTTTTGTTTGACCCTAGATGGGGGGGGGGGGAGTTGGTGACTTTGAAAGTGACTGCTTTGTGGTTGGATCTTACCAGGGATGATGAAACTGTAGGGATGCTGCAGTGGTTACTCATGTTGGTTAATACCAAGTCCAAGATATTTTCATCTCTTGTGGGGGTGTCAACCAACTGGTCCAAAGCATTTGCATTGACAAAATCAAGGAATCTCTGGGCATTTGTGTTTTGGCATGAGTATTTCTTCCAGTCTATGGTTGGATAGTTAAAGTCACCCAGGATCAGGGTAAAGGGTTGAATCTTGATAGATTAGAACTGCATGTACATTTCTGTTTTATTCCAGTATGGCACACTGTGGATATGTGGATATTTCAAGCACTTTGCAAAAACCTTTTTCAACACGTCTGTACAAACAAGTTTGATATACACATAACATACAATTCTAATACAGTTGTAACACAAACATATTATATAAATCATGTTGATATTCACAAATGACATATAATTATTTATAAAATTGCAGATAGCTGTGGCAGCAGTGTCTCCCTTTGTCACTCTTCTTTCCCCCATGAAAACTGAAGCTAGTGTTTCAAGTGACCCTTGCGAAATGTTGCTTGAGAGCAATGACCCTATCTGGGACTACATTACCCCATTCTGTGTCTTGAGATCCCATCTGCCTTGGCATTGCTAACCCCACTGCAGTGTTGCACTGTCATATCATATGTCTGCAACTCTAGACTCCACCACAGTAATTTGAGATTTTGCTGGCTGGCTCCCTGTAGCCATAGATCCCCCTCAGACTCTTTCTGCCTTCTACCGAAAATACTTAGCATACGGGCATTTCTATCCTGGTAGTTTCATCATGTTAACATGGTACAACTTGGGCCCCTGCCTCCTGCCTAGCAGTTCTATCATGTAGCTAAAACCATTGACCTTCCTTACCACTTTGAAGGGTCCCTCCCAAGCTGACTGCAGCTTGTTTTGTTTGACAGGAATGAGAACCATAACCTTCTGCCCCACAGCATACTCTCTATCTCAAACATTCCTGTCATACCAGACCTTTTTCTGCTGTTGGGCTTCTGCCAGATTCTCCTGGGCCAAGCTCTTAAGTTCCCTGAGCCTTGTTCTGAGATTTAGGACATATGCCACAACAGACTCCTTGTGGTATTCACACTCACCCTCCTACTCATCATGAATCCAATCTAGATTCCCCTCACCCTATGACCATACAGCAACTCAAAGGGTGAAAAACCTGTGGCTTCCTGGGGCACATCTCTGTAAGCAAAGAACAGAAGGGGCAATTATTTTTCCACTCCCTCTTGAACTGGTCTGCAAATGCCTGTAGCATGGTCTTTAGTATAGAGTTTAACCTCTCCACCAGACTATTGGTCTGGGGATGGTAGGGGGTGGTCTTTAGATGCTTCACCCCACAGTGCTTCCACAGAGAAGCCAGAAAGTCTGACATGAAATTGGCACCTCTGTCAGTCAGTATTTCTTTATGGAAACCTACCCTGCTGAAAATCTCTAACACAGCATTTGCCACCTTTTCTGCCTCAGTGGAAGACAGCGCCACTGCTTCCGGGTATTTGGTAGCATAATCTACTACCACTAGGGTATATTTCTTCCCTGTGGAACCTGGGGTACTCAGAGGCTCCACAATAAATATAGCTACCCTCTGAAATGACTCCACAATCACAGGCAAAGGCACTTAAGGAGCTTTGACCTTGTCTGCTGCCTTGCCTACCTTTTGGCACTGCTCACAGGTCCTGCAGTACCCTGTTACATCTCTAGAAATCCCAGCCCAATAAAAGTTCTTCATAATACCTCTCCTTGTATGCTTTATGCCCATTTGACCTGCAAAGGGAATGTTGTGGGCTATAGCTAAAAGTGCCAGATGGTAGGCTCTGGACACTACCAACTGCTGTATTCTCTCACCCTCTAACCCTCTCTTTGGGATCCACTGTCTATACAGTAACTTTTTGTCCAAGTATACAGATTCCCCTTTTTCTTGAGAATCATGGGTCTCACTGGCTACCTCCCTCAAGCCCTGTAATGTAGGATCTGAGAACTGAGACCATCTCAACTCTCTCTGTGTAACCATTCCCAGCTCCCCATCCACAATAAATCTGGTATCCTCTGACAGTGGTGCCTCACTGTCAGCCTGGATACTACTACTCACCTCTGTCCTTGCAGTCACTCTGTTGAAGGGAACATCGGTACCCTCAAGCAGCCGTGGCTCACCTTTAGTCTCACTGCTACTGGGTAGCTCCCTCCCTGAAGTTGCCACTTCACCAGTCCTGGCTTTAAGTATGCACTCTTTCTAGGTTCCCCTTAGGCTACCAAACCTACATGCCTGTCTCCAAGCCTGACTGTGTGTTACTTCATGCACATAAGGTACTGCATTATCAAAATCATTCCTTATCAGGACATCTGCAGGAATATCCTCAAACACACCTACTTGCTTGCTTCCTTTTCCACACTCCCAGTCAAGGTGAACCCTAGCCAAAGGTATTTGGAATGGGGCCCCTCCTAAAGCTCTGACTGGAGTAGACTGCCCAAACAAGTAGTGCTCCTCTTTAACCATTGCAGGCTTCATAATGGTTAGGTCAGAGGCTGTGTCTTTCTTAGCAGTGGCCTGTTTCCCATCTACTAAGATAGGATATAACCTCTTGTGGTAGTTTGGTACCCATGTTGTCTAAAGACAACTGAGTGCTGGAATTCTGTCATTCCTACTTACTGGATCTCCCACCTTTTGTTCTCCACCTTGCCTCCATGGACATCTATATGCTACATGGCCCCACTGGTTACATTTAAAACATTTAATCTTTGATCCTGACTGTGTACCTGAAGTAGTGGCTTTCCCTGTTACTGGCAGACTCTGTTGGGGCAGTTTAGGCTGCCCACCATGGTTTCCCTTAGACCAATGTGCAGCACTGGGTATCTCTTTTCTGTGCAGTGATGTCCTGCTTGCTAGGTATAAGTTTCCCTTTTTCCCCAACTCATCTGTGGTGTTACATTCTCTATCTGCTAACCAGATTCTCATGTCCTCAGGCAAAGTGCTAAGAACTTGTTCTCACGCCAAATGGTCTGCCAGCCCTTCAAAACTGGTGACCTGACACCCACTCACCCACTTATTAAAATAAGTACTTAAATCAACAGTATATTCACACACACTTTCATCTGCCTGGCATCTATGCTCACAAAACATTTTGTATAAGATTCAGGTGTTAACTTAGAACACTCTAATAAAACATTGTTAACAGTATTAGAATTTAAGCACTCAGCATCAGACAATTTAGAAACAGAAGTTATATTTTTACCATGGAATAAGGGGGTCAGGTAGGGAACTGTATCCAGAGGCCTTGGTCAATATTATACTGTTTACATACCCTTTCAAACATATGAATAAAATTATCAAAATGATCACCCTCTGTAAATTGTGGAAGAAATTTATGCTTCTGGGGTTTGGTTATTCCCTTCCCCATGACCTCCATGACCCTGGTGAAGAGTCAGCATCTCCTTTTCATGTTGCCTCTGTCCATCATTTTCATCAGCTTCCAGATGTCTCAGTCTCTCTACTGCTTCTAGTTACAGTTGTTTCTCCTGCCACAGCCTCTCTGCTGATGCTAGTTCCAAATGTTTGGCCTCCAGCTCATGTCTCTTTAACTCCGGACAAATTTTAACTCCTCTGAGAAAAAGTTGAGCTGTCAATTTTCTGAGAGTTGTACATCCCCAAGGCCTGTCTGATTGTCTTCCTGACTGCTTGTCTGTGATGTAGCTATGACTAAGTCTGCAACCATTTCCACTTTAGTCAGTTCGGGATGCATCAGTCCTTTGGCTTAGCACACCTCAGCCAATTGACTCCTTGTCAGCTTGCCATACTCTTCTGCTGACATGCTTGCCTGCTCTCCCTGACTAAGTAAGCTAACAAAAAAAATAAATAAAACTATTGTGATATGAAATTCTGAATGTCTACCATGTGGCTGCTTGAGAGTACAAATACCTTTTTTAGTGACCACTGTTTACAGACTACAGGAGTTCAATATTCACACCTTTAAATCCCAATATGTGAATATCCCCACCACTGCCAACCAATAAATGTGACAACCTACAAATGGACCAGTAATCAAGGAGCCTCAGTCCTCACCACTGGCAACAGTGAGGGGCGTACACTGAAAGGATGACAAGGTACACACACACAGACACACACACACACACACACACACACACACACACACACACACACACACACACACACACACACACACACACACAATATTATCAGATGCAGCTCTCTGCATCAAGTGCAATGTTCCTTAAGAGCACACAGAGACCACAGTCAGTCCAGGGCTGGTTTCTCCCTCTTTCTCCAGATCCCCAGTAAGAATCCCCACTGGCACAGCTATAGAGTTGAGATCTCAGCTGAGTGGCCAAGCCAAAACTTCCAGCACCCTCTCTGTCAAACCAGTGCTTCATATCCCTGCCCAAGTAGCTGACACACACACTCTTTGAGGTTTGATTTACACACACACACACACACACACACACACACACACACACACACACACACACACACGCACACACGCACACACACACACACACACACCTGGGAAAGGCTGGCACAGGTTTACTAGCTATGACACATTTTGCCAGTCTATGATGTAGTTATCGCTGCTACTAGCCAACTCCTTATCAGCTACCTTAAGGCCCTTAACAAAGGGTGTCCACTCTTACTGTGTAGTATTAATATTAATACAAGTGGTACTTTGACCAAACGCAAGGCTATTAGGAGTGGCCTATACAGTGTCATCAAATAAATATGCAAGTACTCTCAGAACTTAAATATCTCTTCACAGATCAGCCACAATGAAAGGATTAAATATATTTAATAATAAATAATAAAAGAAGAAGACAGTGCCAAATATATATTCACAGTGACATCAGAGTTCAAAACCACAGGAAATGTTTAAAACAACATTGCAGGACAGTCTCAAATAAAGAAAGAAAAATATCTAAACTATGCTTATGTGTATTCCTGACTGAATATAAGAAAATTACTATACCCTAGTTAACTTACTTAAGAGGAAGGCAGATGTAGTGAATGGATCTTCTTTAGTTGTTGTCAGGTCCAAGACAGAATACAGAATGCTGTGTCTCTCTAAGAGTCTTCTTAAATTAATATCTCAAATATTACTGCTAGGAGAGCTTGCAGACTGGCATAATTTCTTGTCATCTGACTCTATCCCAGGTGAAACCTCCACTGCTGGAAGCTAGCAGTATTTAGCATCTAACTATGAAAATACATAGATCTTAGATCTTTGGCAGATGCTGGAAGTCATAAAGCAAGTACACACCTTCACATTTCAAGACTAGTCATTATTTCACCTTAGAGTCAATACAAAAAGCTTCCTAGTTTTAGACATTCCCCAGGATTCAGCAAGCTCTGCATGGTGTGCAGGAATAGTGCAAGAGCTGCTATATGCAATATGGCGGATGAGCGATCCAGGAATAAGCTCCCGGGATGTGCACGAGCGCTCCTACACTATTTCTGCATGGACACCACTGATATATGCTACTTACCCCATTTGCAGGTGAAAACCATGCAGATGAGGTGAATTAGCGATCCAGGAAGCAGGCAAGCATCTGTGCGGGAAAAGTGTAACCTGCAGAAATATATTCAGTTACAAACCAAATACATTTCTGCAAATTACAAAATAGAGGCATGATAGCTCCAAATAAAGCATGTAGTCAATGGAGTAGGCATGCCAGTGGCTAAATATATGGCCATTGGCATGATAAATAGTTGCAAAATTATAAAAAATAACTTATTTTTTTGGCTGATTTTGACCGTTTAAGCATGCGCAAACAGGATCAGGCCGAAAATAAGAAAAAAGTTGAAAACAAGCTTTTAAACGCAAATCAATATTTTGCCATGATAGTCAATGGCATGAATAATGCAACATTACCAGGGAGTAGTGGTTGCTAAGGGGTAAGACTGAGTGTGAATGTGGTAACTATGAATTAGCATTCTGTTTTATGAAAATGAGGGAATGATACTGAATCACAGATTTCCTCTCAGTGTTAGTTTGCACCCAGCCATGTAGGTGCAGCAATACAACAGTGCAAGTCTAAGAGCTGAATGACTTCATATGGGGGTTTGTCATGCTTGCTGTAAGCTCATTGGAGCTCTGTGGCTCATGTTTGCCCTTAGCTAAGCACAGCTAAGGTAGGAAGTATGTCAGATGTTCCTGAGCACTGTGTACATAGCCTAAATGGATGTACACGCCACCCACCGAGTTTTAAACAAACAAAAAAAAAACAGGAAATAGCAGCTCTGTTCACATCTGAGCAAAGGGTATATGCAGCGCGCCTCAGGGCTTAAACAGGACGTCAATGGGAAGGCAAAACAGCAGTAGGAAGGCATTCAAGGAGAACTAGCATAGCTGGCGGGTGAAATGTATCAGAATCAGCCAATTACACATGGAACATGCTAGCACACTACTATAAACTATGCAAACACCTTCCAGTCTAGTTTTTCCCACAAACTCTACACCACCAGTGTACATAGACAGGGAAATTTTACCTGACAAAACTAACAAGATGTTAGGGGCTACTGTCGCATACATCAATATGTTCAAGAGGCTGAGGGTGGTGAAGATGTGAATGCTGATGCCCAACACACAGTGAGTAGAAGGAGAAGAGTGTACAGACCCAGGGTAACCTACCAGGAGATACATGAGCTGGAAATAGTGGAGCACTATAGGATGGACAGGGCCATTCTACAGCAAATTGTTGAGCTGTGCTGGCCACACATCACACACAGAACCAACAGAGGGGAACCCATCCCAATGGCTACCAAGGTATGTGTAGGCTTAAGAATACTAGCCACAGGTACCTTCCAAAGGCCAACTGGGGATATCATGGGGATCTCACAGGCATCAGCATCCAGGGTACTCCACCAGTTCCTGGATGCCATGTCAGGACATGCTGGTGAGCACATATATTTCCTCAACACCCGTGAGGCATTGACCAGCAATATGCATCTCTGCCACCAAATAGCAGAATACCCTGAGGTAGTGGGTGCTATAGAGTGCACGCACATACACATCAAAGCACCACCTGGAGAGCAGGATAGGGTCTGCATAAACCGAATGGGGTTCCTCTCCATCAACTGCCAGGTCATGTGCGTTGCCCAGGGCATTATCTTGAATGTGCGTGCTGGCAGCCCTGGAAGCTATCATGACTCCCACATCTGGCATATGACACAGCTGTACCAGTCATTTCCCAGTGGGGACATCCCATATGACCACCTAGTGGGGGATGCTGGTTATGCATTGGAGCCGTGGCTGATGACACCCCTCAGAAATGCACACACACCTGAACAAGAACTCCATAATGAGGCACACGCACAAACCAGAATCATAATAGAGCATGTGTTTGGAATGCTCAAGGAATGGTTCCACTACCTGGACATATCCAGTGGAGCTTTGCCATACTCTCTAGCTACATTTACCTAAATGTTCATAGTACATGCCATGCTGCACAATATGGTCCTGTGAAAACAGCTGCATTAGGAGCAGCACAGGGCAAGGCCACACAGCCCCCCACCATTGCCAAGGTCATCACAGGCACAGAGTGACTTGGAGGAGGACCTTCCTGAGCCTGCCTATGTAGGCAGAAGGAGGCGTGCCCAGTATGCCCTGGCCTTGGCAAAGAAACAACGCATAGAACATACACTGACATGGTAGGGCCCCAGGGAATGACACCTCTCTCTGACTCGCACATACAGTAAAAGTGATGCCAAACATAACACTACCTGTGCTTTACCATGTATAGGGAATGTACTATGTATATCCGACATAGTCAGCCCTCCAGCACCATCCTCAATACTGGCACAGCCACAAGGTAAGTCAATCTTCCTATCAATTGCTGAATGGAGTAGTGTGTTCTGATATTTGTATCTATGGTATGAGCATGCAAGGGAATCGAGTGGCTGAATGGGATGGCAGTAGATAGTGGACACCTATATGGGCAGCATGAAATCCATAACCAATACTGCTGTCAACATACTAGGCAGTACTAGAAAAGCTGACAAATACCACTGCAGTACATGTGGTGGCCCAAATGTGTGTCCATAGGACACACACATGTTTATCAGTGCGGCTCACATACCCACCACCAGCCTCAGCCAGCAGGAAAGGTGTAAATGACCATAAAGAAAGGCTGGGCTCAGGCCTCTAATTGATAGCAATGGTTAACAGCCCCCCCTCCAGACCTACACAGACAGACCACAACAGGTCTGGCAGTTGTATGTCAGTTCTGAAGGGTAAGAAGTCTGAAACTGAAATGTAGGTTAATAAAACCTAAGACCTGTACACTACTGATATGCCTCCCGTCTGCATGATGGGTCAGAATAGAAAATGAAATGGAAGCCAACAGAGTACCTGAAATACCAGTACAGTCATAGCAAATGTTTAAAGTCATCAGGTGTGCCCCCCCCCTCACAATCACATGTAGAAATGCAGTAACATGTAAGTGTGAGGTGTAATAACAGTGGAGCACAGTTTACCCGAGCTGGGCAATCTACAGGATAGATTGTTGCATGTGTACAGTATGCAGGGGTCCATGTGTTAGGTTGACATCTGTTCAATATTGTGTGGAAGTGGTCAGCTTGTAGGCATGGAGGACTGTGTCTTGGTGGCCTATGGGCAGTATTGTAGATGACAAGGGCATGTTCTGACAACTGCAGTGCCAACCACAATGCTTCTCAGCAATATCCATGTCAGCAGTCCTCCATACTCACTGTCCAGATGTCAATTTCTGTCACTGTCTGAAAGATGGACATGCCATGAATGTGGGCCCATACATACACACAGTACACAGGTGGAAGTACCCTAGACAGAGTGCATAAAATGTAACTGCCAACTGCACACAACTTTGAAATTGTACATACAGGTTAGCAGCACATTAGTTGTCTGTGTAGTATGGAATACTGATGTAGTCTGGCCAATCACTGGCAGACCACAAAAGGCACAGTTATGAAGTAATGAGAGACTGCCTATGTCCCTGCACAAGGCAGCATAAGGGGAATGTCCCAGGTATATCTGTGAGTCAACTGCAAGTAGCTTCCATATCACACATGCACTCAGTTCACCCCACCATCAATCACAGGTTTATCACAGGTCATATCCTTGCTGTTGAGAATGAGTACAGTATTACCCCACTTCTGTATGGGAATACCCACATAATGCAGCATGCTGAAGAGGTGTCTTATGCAGGTGTGTCCCAAGCTGTAAGCAGCACCCTGCATGCATCTGGACCAATGGGTCAGTATGTACAGGAACTATTGCCATTAACACCTCAAACACCTACCCTGTCACCCCAGGGGAATCCACTGGCTCACAGCCTGGGAATGTAGGAGTGACAGAATGTACTGGCCTGCTACAGATGGCCTGCATTACTACCAAATGGCCTGTGCCTCACCCGTAGTCTCAATGTATGGTATCTCATGTGGTCCCAAATAACAAACTAACACAGTCAACAGAACACAAATGCAAGGCCATATTGACAAATCCCAGTAGCATGCCCCCCATGGCCTACTGCATGAACTGGGGGCCAATCCATAAATACTGCTGCGATGAAGGACCAACTATAGGGATACTTCCCAGATATCACTTGCATAATGTTAGGACAAGTATAGAATAAAAGTTTGGGGGGTGTAGATGCATGGACATCATGGAGTGTGTGAAGTCTGAAACTCTTGTGTGCGCACACTACCCCTGCCTTCAAACCCAGTAAAGGGTGGCTACAAACCTGCTCATAAACCACAATGTGAATGGGAACTGACCAGATATATGAGCCCTGCCTCTGGGTAACCTGGGTGAATCTGTACAGCTGAGAGGTATGGCCACAGCAGGATATGGCTGTTCTGTTAAGTTGATATATGTACAATAAGGAGATCCTCAGCCACCATACTACCGAGGTGCTGGACTATTTACGCAGACCCATCAGCAATTGTCTGTAGCTGCCCCTCCAGAATGGCAGGAGTGTGCAAGAATGTGTAGACTGAGGAACACAATACTGGACTCAGCTTAATTCATCTTGTATTTCCCAGTAAATAACTGTGAGCAAATAATTATATCTGTCAGTAGTCGATGACATAATACATCACAGTGTAAAACAGTACATATTTCTGAATATTTCTGCTAACACCAACCATGTAACACAAGCAACACTTACAGCAATAGTTACAGTATCCCCCTATCTGTCGCCCATTGTGACTCCATATTGTCAACCTATCTACAGATATCCTGCAGAAACAGGTTGCTATCTGTAGAATGAGAACACCAAACCCTGGACTGGAGAACAACCCTACTTGGAATGGATTCACACACTCAATACAAAAGGTCATACTGGGCAAACTCCTACACTTAGACAAATGAAGCCGATGTCTGACAACACAGTGGACTATACATATCTGTCATTTGCAGATGTTTGTGCACATACACCAAATTGTACACCATATATGCTTCACACACACATTGGATAGGAATACTCACACATATACAAGGCCAACACACTATAATATGTCAAACATACATACACAGAGATGTGGGGAAGAGAGAGACAGACAGTGACAGATACATTTCCATTATAAGGCCTGTCCCACCCATTACACATCCAATTGGCCGATATCACATGATGTGCAGATGTTAATCACTGTAGACATTCCTTTTGGTAGCCCTCAGCCCTATTGTGTCTGTGGTGCTTGTGATAACTGTGTAACACAATAGTAAAAACCAGTATTTATGTATCATTTGTATACTCAGTCCTGTCAAATGTAAAGTTGTGTGTGTGTGAGTGTGTGTGTGTGTGTGTGTGTGTGTGTGTGTGTGTGTGTGTGTGTGTGTGTGTGTTTCCAGAGGAATGGTTTATGGCCCATTCACATACACTGCAATTCCCATTGCTCATGTTACCACTCCTGCTGATGTCAGTCACCTTGAAATAACCCTTTGCCCAAGTCTCAGTCCTGTAAGCTGTGTGGTGCTTGTGATAACTGTGTCATACCATAGTGTAGTAAATTAGTTAGGTAGGAGTTCTAGTCCTGGTCATGGCAACTGTGAAAATGTGAGTGTGTGAGTCTTTGTTGACATCTGCTTTTGTGGTCATTCACACTTACTGCACTTCTCTCACCCCTCCTTTAGCACTGTAGCTGATATCACTCACCTTCAAAGATACCTTTGGACAACTCTCCAATGTTTAACTGCTGCTGTGCTTGCGATAACTGCATAATGCCATAGTGTAGCAAACTTGTTAGGTGGGAGTTCTAATCCTGTTCCTGGCAATGTCTTTGTTGACACATGCTTTTGTGGTCATTCACACTTACTGCACTTCCCTCACCCTTCCTTTAGCATTACAGCTGATGTCACTCACCTTCATAGATACCTTTGGAGAGCTCTCCAACATATAACTGCTGTGGCACCTGCAATAACTGTGTAATACCATAATATAGCAAACTAGTTAGGTAGGAGTTGTAATCCTGTTCCTGGCAACTGTGAAAATGTGTGTGAGTCTTTGTTAACACCTGCTTTTGTGGTCATTTGCACTTAGTTCACTTCCCTCATCCCTCCATTAGCACTGCAGCTGATGTCACTCACCTTGAAAGATACCTTTGGAAAACTCTCTAACATATAACTGTTGTGGTGCTTGGGATAACTGCATAATACCATAGTGTAGAAAACCAGTTAGGTAGGAGTTCAAATCCTGCTCCTGGAAAATGTGTGTGTGAGAGTGAGTCTTTGTTGACAACTGCTTTTGTGGTCATTCAAACTTACTGCACTTCTCTCACCCCTCTTTTAGCACTGCAGCTGATGTCACTCACCTTCAAAGATACCTTTGGATAGCTCTCCAACATATGTTGCACGTGGCACTTGCGGTAACTGCGTAACACTACAGTACCAATACATAGCTAGGTAGGGGGTTGAAACTGAGTACTGGCATGTGTGCATGTGTCATCAGTATCCTGTGTGGTTGTTGGTGTGATCATGTAAATAACAGGATCCATTGCAGGGTGGGTTTTGCTACATTCTCATATTGAGGACCCATATGTCCCAATGTCACATTACAAGGCCAGCAGTTGTCAAACACCATAGAGGTTGTTGTAGACAATGCACAACCATACATTTATATATAGGCAACCATTATAATACCCAGAGACCTCTCTCTACCCACAGATCACACACAAACACGCTTGGCTCTTTCTCTCTTCCTGTCTTTGTTTCCCTCTGTCTCTCTCTCTCACCCCCTCTCTGGTACATGTGGAAAAATGCATCTGTTTTGCATAGGCAGCAGCTTGACTTTGGTAGGTAATGCTCAAGATCAGCTGATGGCCTGGGAATGAATTGGAGTCCTCCACTTGCTAATTGCATGTGGAACACCTGTGGTATCATTCCTATAGCAAATTGCATGGAAACACACCCCTGTAAGTAAGCAGTGCAAGTGGGTGTTGGCCCTTCTTCCTCACTGTGAGGAGGACTTCATGTGGGTGTGCGACAAACAACATCAAAGAGGGTAGTTGGAAATACCTCTTACAACAAACACTGTGGAGACAAGCCAAAAAACTGGAGGGGATGTTCTAGACACGGGGGCAGAATTTAAGTATTGCTGTTGTACATTTGAAGTAATGTTGGTTTTACAGGGTTTGAGTGGATATGGCTGTTATGCATGATTTAAAGTCTGGCATGACAGTGTTATGTGGTTGAGAAAACTCTCACCTGTAGGGCTATCTGCAGACTGGACAGAGTTAGGAGCCTGAGATTTGGTGTGTTACTCACACATTTTCTGTCTTAATAAATGCAGTAGCATACTCTAATTATTGTAATCAGGAAATGGTAACATCCATGTGTGTTACTGACTTCATATCCCTGAGAAGAGATATGTCACAACAAACCCTGTTACACCAGTAATGTTCTCAGTTTATAACTGCAATATGTCAATACTGGCCCTGTGTTTGTGTCTCTGTCCCCCAAATCTATCACCCTTTGTTCATTTGTCATGCAGTAAGAGGTGAATATGTACAGTATACCATTATTTAATGACATAAGTCCTAATATCAAGCCAGTGATATATCAGACTGCCAGACATGTCATGTAAAGGAGGCCTAATAGTTGTGGACAAAACCTAGATATTCTGTGGTAGTCTTTACAGTAGTGAGGTCTGTGTACTTATGTTGATTGTTGACAGAGTGTCTGTATTATGTAGCAGTGTATTGTGATCATGTTATTTGGCCTGTGTACAGACTAGGGTAGATGTCAGTGTTCTTCGTCCTGTTCTATCTGACAGTGCATACTGCTCCAGTTTCTGATACCCGGTTATCAGTCTATATGTTTGTAGGGCAAGACTGAGACATGTCCCATGCCACAGTCAGGCATCAGACTACACTGTGAATTAGCCAGTATGTGTAGGGTTAGTGTGTGAGTGGCAAACATGATGATGACTTTTGTTCACACAGGCCATCGACTGTACTATTACTTAGGCTTATAATTATGTGACTGTGTTGAGATCGGTTGTGGGTATGCACTTTCACACTGGTGTCTTTTACCCCATGCTGTTACACGCCTGTAGTGCCTGCTATATTTGCAATTACATGTGTATTCACCTATAAGTAAATTGGGTTAGTGTTGTGGCACTCTGCCTGTAGTGTAGACAGTGCTTGATGACATGCCTAGCAGAGCAGTGCATTTACCCTAGTGTGATGTTATGTCCAGATATTTGTCAGACGTACTGTTGCCTGGCCTCCATACATGTTGTGTATGTCTGAGAAAGCAGTGGGCTGGTGTGAAGATGTATGTCACTAACTAGTGTGAAGTATGTGGCTTGGGATCTCTGCTCCTCCAGTTAATATGTGTTAGGACAGACAGGAGTGTGTGACTGCATCAACTGTGTGAGCTTATCTAGTCCAGTATTTCTGATATATCCCCATTTTCATGGCTCTAAACATCCCCTTTGTCAGGCTTGTTCCACATTTCTTGCACAAAGGTATTCTGTGTATACCTCCTGACTGACCAGATTGTCTCAGACTGTCCATGTTTATTGCTCATATTGCTTGGTTTTGTATTCCATAGGATCATTACTGTGATTTGTGTGGCACTTCACTATGGTGATTTCATGATGTCTGTCAGTAACTGATAGTGTACATGTCAGTTTCAGAAGAGCCTTCCTTCACAACATGTATGTTGACACAAACCCTGTCACTGTAGCAACATTCTACATTTAGAACTGCAATACATACATTACGTTCCCTTGCACTAACAGGTTGAGAGTTATGGTGCTGAGGTATGACTCCACTACATGTCATGGGCCTATGTTATATATACATACATATATATATATATATATATATATATATATATATATATATATATACATATATGCACATACATACATGTATTTATATATATATATATATATATATATATATATATATATATATATATATATATATAGATGTTTACTATTGAAATGTTGCCATGCACTTGCACGGCTGTGAAGTATTCAAACTACAGATGTTCGAATACTTCATGTGTGTGCAGGTTACATGAGCGAATGTTATATTTATGAATTGATGGTGCATTCACAAATATAACGTTCGATTATGTACAGGGATCGCGGTACATTGTGGTTAGGGAAATACATCCCTCTCCTCACTGTAGTGCGATCTCGGAGTTGGAATATTAAGTTGAGGGGTGTGGGGAGTGTAGCCCCCCACAAGGAGGTACAGGGGAGCTTGCCCCCTGCATAAATGGGATGTTAGGTGTAGGGATTAAGGAGTTACAGCAAGGGTGGCATTGTTGTTAATGCCGTAAAATGTTGTTGTCGACATTTTCTGCATTAACAGCTGTTTTTTGACAATATGGCCATTAGGTTATTTGTACTTTCGGCATTTTTTTTTAAATTTTCGATATTTCGATAGTAATCATATATATATACATATATATACATATACATATATATATATACATATATATACAGATATATATATATACATATACATATATATATACAGATATATATATATATATATATATATATATATATATAAACTATATGTATAAACATGTACAAATATATATATATATATATATATATATATATATATATATATATATATATATATATATATATATATATATTTATTTATCTTTTTATGTGTAAACATGAGTGTTGTATATACCTTCCTAGATGTATCCCACCATATTAATCTGATATGTGTATATTTACATGTAAGAACATGACTGATTCAACACCTTTTTCACTTACAAGTACTAAACAATTGTAGTAGAGCAGTTTTTCACTACTATTCGGTATGTGTACTGAATGATATATATGAAAAACAACAGACAGCTTCACAGCTCAAATGGCTTAGTGGTTAACTGATGTAATTATAGTGTACAGGGTCCTGGGTTCAAGACCTGCAAGGGCTGTTTATTTTGTTGCTCGGCAGAACAAGGACTGTTGAATACAGAGTGTTTAAGGCAGTTTTGAGCAGCTTTAAGTAGGTTTGCATGACGGTAAGCACTGCTAACGTATGTTTAAATGTATAGGCGCTTACACAGTGTAAGCTTCACTTACCAGTGCGCAACTTTGCTTAGCATTTACATTTACTTGCTAAGCATAGCTCAGCCCTGGTAACCATTGATCACATTTACGTCTGATAAAATAGCAGGGTAATGACATCTTTTATTCATGTATTTAATTCCATGTACATAACGTGCTTCTATATGCTGTCATTACAGTAGCAAGGGGTGTGAATATACTGTATGGAACACCAGAATATACATGGGTAGTGCCACAATCTTTTCTCTTTGCATCTGTTTCATACTTGGGTAGTATCCCAGGTTATATGAAGTCACACATGCATGTATTGTATCATTACATTACCACTTTTAACACTGCTTTTCCCAGTAAGAGTAGACTGCAGATTGTACTACTGAAACCATAGACCCCTGCATACTGACTATCATGTTCTTGGTGTTTGACCTGCATGTTTTTATGCAATCTCCTATTGAATATTGATCTGATATGTTGATATTAACTGTAGGCTACTATGTTTTTAGGATATGTCATTGAGGACTGCTGTCATGTAGTAATGGCATACCTATCAGTTTCAGACATCTGTTTGTCAAAATATTCATCCTAATGCATAACCTGTTGGTTAGCTACTTTCTGTCTGTCCTCTGTACAGATGTGCAGATGTCAGGTATTCATCTTGGCTGCTTACAGCCAGTCTCTGATTGACTGACACTTACATGTTTGCCTAGCTGTCTTATGAATGCTACAGCTAGGAAACCCCACTCTATATGCACCATATGCCATGGATACCTCAAAAAGGCTACCACAGTCAACATAACATGTTTGGCTACAGGTCCCTAACCCAGTCACTGGCCATTTTATGCAATATATGTTGGATACATGTCAATTGGAGCACCTCACTGGCCCTTTTCAAGAGAAAACCAGAGTAGTGGATGTTGAATTTAACTGTCACCCTGGGGATCACTCATGTGGCATCAGTTAATAGATGGCCTGCTGACAAATGTCAGGTGGCATGGTACCAGTGTACTCACATGCCCTACTCTCCTGATCTCTCCATGGGCATTAGCCTGGTACACACCTAGGAACACCTACACCTATGGACCTCAGTACTGAGAAATGTGTGCGTGCATTATTGAGTATAACAGTGTCTGTGTGTTTGTAAACTTGTAGTTGAAAGTCCTCTGAGGGCCTTCTCACCCATTACGGGTCCCTATCAGCATCTCGAATGCTGACAATATCGAATTTGATATTGTCGCATCGAGAATGCCGAAAGGGCAGAACGTCGAATGGGTAAATGGAAATCTCCGTAAGGGGAGATTTCCATTTACCTCAATGTAGTGCAGTCTCGGAGTTGGTATATTTCAGTAGCAGTGGGTGTGGGGTGTGCAGCCCCACATGTGGAGGTGCAGGGGGTTACACCCTTTAGTTTTTTTTTTTTTTGTTTATTTTTTTTTCTCTGCATTCGAAAATTGGATATTTTGATCATGTCAATTCAAAATTTAGTGATTTGAACTATTCATTTTTCGAAATGCTGATACAGACACCCCACTACACCCCCCATTGCTATACTTAGAAATGGCTGCTGCTGTAATTTACATTAAATGTACCTTGTTACACTGTTCACCTGATGAGCTACCTGAAGCTTGCAGTACCAGCATAACACTGTTCTACAAATGAGTAGATAGGCATGGGTTACCCTCTGAGTCCTGGCAAATGTGGGCATGTGTGTGTGTGCATGTGTGTGCAATTGCATTGACTGTGCATATTTGTATGAGACAGCATTCTGAGGCCACATTCTCCAAATACGATAAACCCTGCCATAGATTATAAGGGATGGTGATGTTGCTGGCATTAGGAGAGCCATGACAAACCCTCACCCTACTATCCCTGTGGCATGTGCAATAAATGCATATCCCTGCAGCAGCACTGATTAGATAGACAAAGGTGTGTATTGTAGTCCTGGTCAATGTGTGATTGTGGGTATGTCAGAGCATTATCATGGCTTACAGTGAGTACAATATCCAATGTGGGGTGTGAGTGCTGGGTATACTGTCTTTACACCATGGTACCCCCAGTACATGTCCCAAGGTCCACTGTATGAGGATCCCTGTCACCATCAACCATATAGGTAACTGATTACACTATCCATCCCAATGATGCATGTGCTGTGTGCAAAAACTCCCTAACAGTATGGACTCACTGACAAGGTAGTTAGCACTGCTAAACCCAGGTCTGTCAAATGTGTCTATAACTGTATGTGCTTGTCATTGTGTATATGACATTATGTCATATCTATTTATTGTTCATTAACACCCAGTACATCCCCCATTACCATACTGTACAAGGCCTGGTGATATTCTTCACTTAACAGGAAACTCAGGATGCACCTCATCCTAAAAGCTCTGTGGTGTGTGCAATTAAGGCCAAACGCATTAGCAGCAATAAGTACCTAGGTAGGGGTTCTACTCTCAGTGTTGCAAAGTAAGTGAGTGTGCATGTGAAGGGAACTACTTCAGTCTGCAGAAAATATATGTCCCAGGAGATCATTTGTCTGAGAACAAACTCGCAAAACGTAAAATTTCAAAGGAATCATCTTGTGGAAATGCATTCCATCAAAACTAGTACTGGCTGTGTAAATTCCCTCTTTCCCACTTTATAGTTGTATAGCGATACTGGAGTTGGTATATATAATTGGGTGTGGTTGTTGTGGATACAGTCACCCACATTGGGGTTATTGTGCATATCCCCCCGCTTAGTCTGCTGTTATACTGTACAGTTTATGGTAACAAGTTAAGTACTTCTTAATCACACTATGTGTGGTTTTATGTCACCCCACACCCTCCAACGTGGGGATCTGTGCCACACACACCAGCACACCTACCAACTCCAGGATTGCACTACATTGGGGAAGAGGACATATACCCTGCCAGTACCATCATCAATGACGTTAAACTCAGATTATTTATTGATGTGATGTTTTGGCTATTTGGTCTTGGTGGAATTACATAAGCCAAAATGAGTTCACTGAAAAATCAAGTACATCAATGTGTACAGTATTCTCTGTGTATTGCATCAACACCAAAGCCTCTGTGTGTGTGTGTTATTCACAAACATTTGGTGTGTGCCACCCAGTACATTGTCCACTGTAGAAGAGCTGCTGACATCAGCCACCATGCACTCACCTGTATACCCCCCTCAGACCTATCAGCCATGTGGCACATGCAGTAACTGTTATACAGACCTGTTAATTGTGTTCAGCTGTACCCAGGATATGACACAGTCAGTGTGTCACCACAGTGCCATGCCCCTTGTAGGAAAGGGCAGCAGACCAACATTCTGCTGACACATAGACACCTACAACACAAACAGAATACATTATGGAGACCACAATCAGTCAGTGTTAATAACAGATATAATGCATCATGGCTGGACAGCTACACACCCTGACATGTAAGCATTAAACATTCCAGCTGAAAACAGGTTAAACAGCATTACATTGATAAGCCTTAGTACATTCACCCTGTGGATCAAAACCATATTAGCATGTCCCGGCATCGATGGTATGGATGACAGTGATGTGGCTCAGGTATCATTATATGCACAGGGTGTGTGGTGGGTTTGCCCAGAGGCCTAGGCTGAGCCATTTGGTTGACATCATGTGTGTGTACTGGGGGTTCTTTAACAATTGAGCTGTGCAGATGTGGTGTGTGTAGGTATGGAGGTGCCCTAGCTCTGCTGGTGATGTGTGTGTGTGTGTGTGTGTGTGTGTGTGTGTGTGTGTGTGTGTGTGTGTGTGTGTGTGTGTATGCACACAGTTCTGCCATGTGGCTGCCCTATACAGCAGTTTGTTGGACAGCTGCAGATCTTACATGCCAGGGTGTACAGTTCACCGTCTCTGGCCACGGACATGGGAACTGTGCCTGCCAGGGCCTCCACATGCACTACAAGGTAAAAGCCCAGATATTGTACTTTCCACTGAGGATGACAATTGTCCACTGGATCCATGACCCTGTTGGGACTGGCCAGGACCATGTGCATGTGGCCTGCTGTGTTGTGGTATGGTCAACACCCCCCCCTGCAGTGCTGATGCTGGTACTGCCACTACGGGAGCGGCTGTGAGTTGCTGCATGTCCATGTAGAACTCACCTTATTGGTGTTGCTAACCTACATCCACGTGGCTGATGCCCTGCTCCCACCACATGCTCTAACACAGACACCACGGTTGGGGATTTCCACCATCTCACGCTAACCATCTATCCAGGACCTCTGCAAAATAACGGTGGGCACCTGCATGATAACGGATGTTGTTAAGTACAGCAGAATGAGTAGCCCTTTAGAGACTCAAAATCTGTCTGGTATAACTTTCCATACGTGCCTGTGCCTCCATGATGGCCCAAAACATGCATTTGGTGACATCTGCTGTGGCACTTCTGCCAGAAGCATGATGGCCAGCAGCCCTCCTATGAGCATCCATGTACATCTGCCTGTGTTTTACCTTGCCGGTCATCTGGCTATGACTGCTGTGTACAGACACACTTGCCATAGTCCCCACACTGTCCTATCCCATGCCACCATTTGCCAACTGTCCCTAATCTATGACCACTGGTGATGGGGTATGTATGGACATTGTAACTGTGTGCAGGGATGGGGTGAATAAAAGTGGGACGCCAACCAATGGCACAGCTTCAGCCCTGACAACCCTGCCTGTGCCTCACCATACATATCATCATTGTCAGAGTCTGTATGGACACTAACATCAGTTTGCCTGCAGGAGGGACCCTGACCCACCTCACCACCTGTGAGGGGAAAACACAAAATGTGATTTAAGACTGTACATTATTGCTTACCTCTACACACACTCACACACACACACACACACACACACACACACACACACACACACACACACACACACACACACACACACACACACACACTTACAGATGAGGTGGCACAAAGATATTACATAGACCTCTCATTACCCAACAGTCAACATGCGTGACATATGGCACTCAACAGCATGCACTGCAGCTATACTCAATCCTTGTTACTAACATTATATATCTCTGTGATGCATAAGTTGTGTTAGTAGGTCATGCCCCTTCCCCTGGAACATACTGCACCCATGTACACAGTATTGCTGTGAACCTGTACAGCACCCTGGCATATACTGTGCACCATACCTCACAAGTGTACACACCATTGCTGAATGTGTATATGTGTGGCAGTTATGTTTGCTCTGTTGCTCAAAGCCCCTATGTGTTTGTCTGACACATACCTGGGATGATATGAGGACTGATGTCAATAGTTAATGCCTGACCTCTGATTTGCAGATCTCATCATCAGCAGTGCATGTATGAGCAATAAAATCTGATTACACTGACAACTGTCAAAGCTTAATGTGGATATGAGGAGTGTACACACCCTTGATGACATGCCATACTCTTCCATGATATGCAATGGGGCCACAATACTGCTTATGTTAACATTACACACACTTGATATGTGACATATGACCTATGCAATCACATGCAGTATCAAACAAATATGTTAGTTGTGCAGATGCTGAATGAGATGCATGCAATATGTGGGTTGCATAAGTGTGCACACCCTGAACACAATGGTTTGTTGCAGCACCTGTTAAGTGAACTACAGCAGTCACTATTTAAGGAAGGGTTATACTAGCATGGCCCATCTTCAATTGCCATTATTTGGTCACTCTACTCTACAAATGTTTCCCAACTCTGCCAGATTGCAAGGTCAGCTCATGTGCACAGCCCTTGGAAGCCACACAGTGTCTTCACTATTGCTGTGGAGTCAGGGTTATGTCGGGCACAGTTCATGACCTTGACTGTGTTCAGATACAGCCATTCCTAGGGAGCTTTGGATATATGCTTCATTTCACTGTTGTGTTTCAGGATGACACCCCTGCCCATCCTCAGCCTTATTGCAGATGCTTGACAACTATGGGCCACACATGAGTGTTATTTTGCAGTGTTCCAAATTCAGAATGCCATCTCTACCAGTCTAGTTCCTGCTAATGAGCAGCAAACCTAAAGGTGTATGCTGGAACATGTAAGGTAAAAATGAGGATGGTGGGCCTGAGGTGGAGTGAGGTGTTGCTTGTGCACTACATGTATCTTTATTAATACTGTCTGCAGGCTTCAGCCTTGGTCTCAGTACACCATTACACATTGAAACACATGCCTTTGGGATACGTAATGTTATACATATGCTACCTGTAGAGAGCCCTGGATGATGTTTCCTGTGGAACAACTCTTCCATCTGATTACCCTAATCTGTAGGCCACACGTATGCAGATTCCAGGTGATTGTTGACACAGGTACTAAACAGGCAGTACTTGCTAGACATTCCTGAAAGTCCCTCAGTGTTCCTGCATGTTTCTGGGCAGCCTCCGTGACCAGTTTGCAACATGCATTGTCATTTGTCTTGGATGGGCATCTGTTGATTTTCTACATTAATGTTGTCCCATACTTCATACACACATACATGACTGTCTGCACTGTTTGCCATGGTATATGCAATGGTGAGATAAGGCTACTTCTCCCACTCCTGAGTACTACCTTTTGGATATGGGATCCATTCCATGGTTTGTAAGATGCATGCAAGCCACAGCTTCCTCTGTTGCAGGTGAGTGGGCAAATGTCATGGACATACTTCCTGGACAGCAGACCATCAATTGGTGTGACATTGAGGCCCTGTACTTGATGGAAGGTGTGTACTCAAGAAGAGTGAATGCTATCAGTACCTCACAAGCTGCTTCCACAATATGTTATTTGGAGTGTGTGCACACATATGCTTCCAGTGTTTGTTAAGGTATGTATTCCTCATATTTGTTGTCTTAACACAGGATTCCATATTACACATACATTGCTCATGTTAGGCTCACATTACAGGTTGTAAAAGGTGTGGAATGTGGTATTGTGATTTGTGGTTGCTTAGATCAGAACAGTTGCCATTGTAATAGTGGTGTATACACTGTTGTAGCCACTGTATAAGGGTAATGTTTCAGACATATCCCTACTGTAGGCCATTTGTCCTACCATTATGTTAATCTCTGTCCACACATCTTGCACTGACAGGTTGTTAGTTATACTGCAGGACTCTTACATACCCTTTAGATATGCCACCATGGTGACCACTGTGATGCAGTGCAGTTAACAGCAACAATATGTGAACATGCACAACATGGATTATGGATAGGTGCGTTAAATGTGTGCATGGCAAATACCATGGCCATAACATGGCCAGTGTATTGGCAAACCTGAACAAAACAACTCCATACTCACCAGCTACAGGCTGCTGCCCCAGTTGTGTACCAGAGAGACGTACATAGTTGTGTGAGAGACGTAATGTCAGTAGCCACACATGAGGCATTGGTACAGGATGGGAGCAGCATTTCAGTACATCAACAGTACAAACCCACAATACTAGAGATTATCTATTCATTACTACATTGTAGCAACAAACTATCTTATCTGACATATGCACGTAGATACTTTACAGATGAAGATGGATAAGCAACAGTGGTCTACTAATCTTCCCTGGGGCCTTACCTGGATGCTCCTCATCCACTGTGTGGGTGGCACCCACTTCCACAATGCTATCTTCCAGTTGCTGGCTTGTCTGGTGGGTGAGTGCCCCAAGGCTGGTGAGGAGCTCCTCAGCATGTGTCAGTGGGGACTGGATGGCATGACCCCCACCAGTGGCCAGCTGGTCCATCCTAAATGGCAGCAGCATGCTGATGGGCATGGTGGATCAGGTCTGTGCACTGATGCCGCACCTGCTCATAACTCCAGTTATGCAGTCCGACATCATTCACCCTGTGGATGAGCTAGCTCCACAGGGTGGTCCTCTCCTGCAGATCATGGGCCTTCTGCCCAAATAGGATGCCATGATGGAGTATCACAAATTGTATGATGACATCATTTTACAGTGATGTGTAAGCAGGGAGGCATTCCCATGACATTGTACCTGGAAGACATAAACAGGAAAAAAGGTCAGAGGGCCTCATACTGCAAGGATATATAAGTTGTTAATTGACATCTCTCTGTCCCCGCCACCATAACTGCAACAATAATCTAAACACACAAATCAGTGGGTATATTTACACCAAACCTACTGTTGGGACATATGTCCTAATGTTCAACAAATATTGAAATGTGTTTCTTTTAATGTTCCATGTTGAAACACTATCATTGGTGGCCTGTTGCTATTAATGTAACCCGCATGCCGTTGTAATGGCCACTGTGGCTCCATATATGCAGTGTTCTGTTTGCTATGTAACTGTTCCAAATCTGGTGTTTTGGGTTAATGGGAATATCTATGCATGCTGTTATAACTAATCCTGGATTGTGTTGACTATTACTAACCCACATATGTTGTAAAACAGCAACACCATAGCACATTTGGGAAGGCGGGTCCCAGTGGACACACCTCTCCCACCACATCTGTCCATGACACAGGGCCCAAGCATGTCTGGGAACCACCCTGGGACCTCCTCATCTGCTGGTCTGGCACCACCTTTGGATGGAACCGCCTCAGAGGATGGGGCTTGTCCCACACCTGGGAGCAGATGCAAACAGGATCCTGTCACCTAAATTAAGGTCCAGGGATTGGTACGTAGTGAGCTCCGAAGGGAGTTTGGAGATCTGCTATGGCAGCCTGAGGGCTGCATTGCACAATTAGAGAATCAGCCTGCCCATCCTCCTCAGCCCACAGCACAGCAACCTTCAAGGCCATGAAGGTGCAGTGGTGACTGTCCATTGCTGGGGACCTCAGAACCACTTTCCATTTGGGGATTCATGATCTTCCAATTTCCAAATATCCCTCCCCATCCAAGGTGTTTCCTCCCCTCATGTGTCATATACCACCCCTGTATGCTGTCTTGCCTGTCTTTCAACCCAACCTACCTCCCCAAATATACCTTCTATCCTTCCCCAACAACCCACTCTCACCTTAAAAAAAGTGCAATCTATTCCCCCAAAAAAGTTTGCCCCATACATAATTGTCCATTTCACACCTGTCCACTGGACACATGTAATCTGGTCTAATTGGCTTCACAACACATTATTGTTGTCCTGACCCCTCTCTCAGGGATTTCAGTGACCAAATATACCTCCAAATTCAGTATATTTGCACAGCTGTTGCTGTAGAAGAAATGGACATCTATGGACCTTCCCTATACCCGTCCTGCACATCCCTAGCTACTTTCCCTATTGTCTTTCCCTCTTTGTGCCCCCTTTTTCACCACTTTCCTATCACCCCTTTTTTCTTTTCCATTAAAGAAATTAGTGTGGGGGTAAGCGAGAGTAAGCTCTTTTAAGCAGTAGTAAGCGGGATTAAGCCTGTTTGCATGGCGGTAAGCAATGCCTACACAGATTAAGCATTTTTCAATTAAATATCTGTAAGGATATTTAACTGACAGTTAGCATTGCTTACCATCACGCTAACCCACGTAAACCTACTTACAACTGCTTAAAATTGCCTTAATTGCTCTATATCCAAAAGCCCTTGTTCTGCCCAGCAACAAAATAATCAGCCCTTGCCAGTCTCGAACACAGGACCTTGCACACCACAGCCACAGCAGTTTACCACTAAGCCATCTGAGCTGCAAATATGTGTGATGTTTTCTCTAACATATTATGCAGCACAGTCATTCAACAGTAGGGAAAATGTATATATATATATATATATATATATATATATATGTGTGTGTGTGTGTGTGTGTGTGTGTGTGTGTGTGTGTGTATATGTGTATATATATATATATATATATATATATATATATATATATATATATATATATATATATATATATATATATATATATATATATATATATATATATATATATATATATATATATATATATATATATTTTTTTTTTTAATACACACACACACACACACACACACACACACACACACACACACACACACATATATATATATATATATATATATATATATATATAGTGCATTCGGACATTGGATCCACACTCTGAACCTCTCACTGAAAACATCTGACCAAAGGCATTGTAAATGGGGGGAAGGGGTCCAAAATTGTGCTCTCTTGTAATTATTGCCATTATCCCTTCCTCCACAGTTGAACTGTTCTGCCTTGCAGCAAAGTAGAGCATCACATGTGGACAAAGCCTAACATTGGGGGGATATATAGGGACAGATCGTAGATATGCCTATTACAAACCTATGAAGTTTGTGCATGATACATTTCACATTACCGTGACTGTTCTGAAGGTGGTGGAGTCTGAAACTCATGTGTCTGTCATGACTTCATTACGTCCACCTTCAGCTATTTTCCAGACTAATATAGATGTTTGGAGGAAGAGAATAAGCACTCTGATGGTTGACATTCTGTGTAGATCTGCACAGTTGATAGGTATGGCCCACTGTCCACAGGGCCAGATGCTATGTCCATAGTAGTTGTTCAGCAGGACATAATTACAGCAAGTCTTGATGGCACATATAAATCTTTCAAAATCATCTATCCCATTATTACAGACCAAGTACTATTACATGCTGAGGTCTTTCACATGCCTGTTTTATTAGTATGCTCTTTTCTGTGTTCCACTTGACAATGTCTTCCTTGTTTGTTTGTTTTTTTGTATTATTTTTGTTTTTTAGTATTACTTTTGTTTTTCCTTTTTTTTATTTCTCTCTCTCTCTTTATCTTTATCTCTATCGTTCTCTCTCTCTCTCTCTCCACTACAGGGATCGAGCTGGTTTGAATAGGTTGCAGCATGGCTTTTGTAGGTGATACTCATGATCAGGTGATGGCCTCTGCACCAATTGGTGTTCCCCACTTGCTAATTGGATGCAAGCAGATTTGTAATTATTCCACTAGCCAATGTCATAGCAACCCACTACTATAAATGACTACATCATGTGGGCATTGTGCCTTTACCTTTCCTGTATGGAAGACATCATTCCTGTGTGTGGGCAGTGGGGTTACAGACAGCAGGTAGCAATGCCTCTTACAACAGGACTTATGGACACAGGCCAACTACATGTTTGTATAAAGTTCCAGACATAGGGACAGCGTGTAAGTATTGCTGTTATATGCATTGAATACTGCTAGTTTTACAGGGTTTGTGTGTACATGCTAGTTTTGCATGGAATGCAGTCTGTCTGCATAGCTCTGAACTGTGGGCCTATCCACATGATGGCCAGAGGATTGGCTGATATGTTTTGCCTGTTCTACACACATGTCTTGTCCCTGACATATCAGTGGCATTATCTATGTTGATTGCTATCAGTACATGGCAACATCCATTTGTGTTTCTGACTTCATTTTCCTGAGTAAGGGTATGTTGCAACCAATCCTGTAACATCAGCAACTTTCACAGTGTATAACAGCAATATTTCAAATATAGCCCTGTGTTTCAGCCTCTGTCCTCCACCTATATACCAGGCTTTGTCCAGATGTCATGCAGTAAGAGGCTGATAGGTAATGGTGTATCCTTATTTAGTGCTGACATTCTTGCTATAATTCCAGTGATGTTGTGGACTCCCACAAAAATTATGGAGTAGGGTCCAATATATATGAGGCCTACAGCTGGACAAAACATGTGTGACCCTGCACAGTCTGGAGGTCAGTGTATGGAGGACACTGTCATATGCCCTTGTAAGACATTTTATGGGGGAGGGGTATGAAATGTTTTTAAACTAGGCTGTTACAACATGTGAGGGATATCAAAAATAAGAAACATTAAGGTATATGACTGTACATTTGCATACATTTCACCATGGGAACAGTGGTGGGCTAGAGCTTACTGTCTTACACACAATTCTATTTGTCAGTGTGATAGTGACGTTTTAAGTTAAGCAATGTTATTTAACCGATACATTTACATTGTGACAACTGATACTTTTTCCCCTAGGGGTTGAGTACAGAGTGTAATTGGAGGCTGTTGAACTATATCTGTAATTAAGTGTTGATTGATTTTTATCTTCAAGGCAAGTGTCTTTTTTACTGTTGTACTACTTGAAGCCTTTAGCCTAGACAACAAAGTATGTTATGTTTTGCCGATTACTGTATCATATGTTTTTTTTTAGTTGCATTTATGAGTTATTATGTATTGCAAACACCTAAATGCTATAAGAAATGGCATAAACAACTGAAATAGTACACAAATAAACATTTCTATGTATGCAAATTGTCTGTGGTGTCATGTCCTTTGCATTGTGTGTGGGTATAAGTTTCGTGCAATAATTCTCATTTGTAGGAAAGAATCATACACTGGCCATTTGAAAAGGTGGCAACTGTAAGAATAATGTCTGTTTGATATGATGTGCACCCTCTATATATACTCTCTTTATATATCTCTATAAGTATTTATATATTTATATATGCATGTATGTGTGTCTATATATATATATATATATATATATATATATATATATATATATATATGTATATATGTGTGTGTGGGTGTGTATATGTATCATTCAAATGTTTAGTTCTTCCACATTGTACGTTCCCTATGGTAAACTGACTGTTCTGCACGATATGTTAGAGAAATCATTCCAACATATTTCACCTGAGATGGCTTACTGGTAACTTCTTGCAGCTATGTTGTGCAGGGTACTGGGTTCAAGACTTGCAAGTGCTGATCATTTTGTTGCAAGGCAGAACAATTCAGCTGTGGAGGAATGGATAATGACAATAATTACAAGATGCCCCTTCACCCCTATTTACAGTGCCTTTGTGGCTCCGATGTCCGAATGCACTATATATATATATATATATATATATATATATATATATATATATATATAGACGTGTATGTCTACACACACGTACACACACACACACACACACACACACATATATATATTTATATATATATATATATATATATATATATATATATATATATACATAAAAACATTTCCCTACTGTTGAATGACTGTACTGCATGATATGTTTGAGAAAACATCACATATATCTACAGCACAGATGGCTTAGTGGTAAATTGCTGTGGCTATGGTGAGTAGGGTCCTGGGTTTGAGACTAGCAAGGGATGATTATTTTGTTGCTGTGCAGAACAAGAGCTGTTGGATACAGAGTGATTATAGGTTTATAGGTTGGTACTAGGTTATCGGCCCTATACAAGCCTAGCCATAACAATTCCTGGCTATTTCTTCCCACAGTATTTACTTCCCTGGACCCCTGTCTACAGGGTGACTGACATGATCCCTGGGGTGAATTTCCTATCTCCCATCCAATTATCAAGGTTCCTTTTGAAGGGGTCCAATGAGGCACTCTGCTTGACATGTATGGGCAATCTATTTCAGAGCCTGGGGAGTCTCTGGGTCAGGAACCTATCTCTCCAGCATGTTTTGTTCATTGTGAGGACAAGGTTTAGATCCCTGGAGCATGTGTCTCTGAGGGATTGGGATTTCTTTATGTGCAGCATGTCCAACAGCTCTGGTTTTGACATGGCCTTGTATGTTAAGCAGAGTTCGCCTCTGAGTAGACGATATGCGACAGAGTATTGGTGGAGTTTTTTTAGATGGTCAGCATAGGGCATCTGCTTTAGGCAGTGATTCTTTTAGTGAGGTATTTCTGCGACCTTTCCAGTTGTTGCAGATGTCTTGAGAGGTAAATACCAAATGGGGTGTTGCATTCTATAATGGGTCTAATGAGGAATGAGTACAGTGGGACAATGACCTCCTTTTTCTGGATGAAAAACCCTTAGTGATGAGGTGTGCCACATAGAAGGATTTCCTGACTGTTGTGGCAATGTGGTTATTGAAGGGGAGACCAATGTCCACCTGTGTCCCTAAGTCTCTTATCATACTTTTGGTGTTTAGTGTACTGCCACCTATGTGGTAATTCATGGGTACATGTTTTTTTCAAAGGGATGACTATACATTTCTTGGCATTGAGCTTGAGCCCATGGCTCTGGCACCAATCATCTGTTTCTATAAGGCCATTTTGTAAAATATCCACATCCTTTGGGGATTCAATAATGGGTCCCAGTTTGCAGTCATCTGTGAACTTTGTTAGCCCGAGTCCCTTAGTGTTGGCCTGCACTTCAGAGAAGGAGATACCAAACAAGAGTGGTCCCAGGACTGAACCCTGTGGTACTCCACTTGTCACTTGTCTGGAGCTGGATTTGAAGTTGACTACTTTTACAGTGTGGGTTCTGTCAATAAGCCAGTTGGCAACCCATTGAGTGACATAGGGATTAATGCTCAGCTTAGTAACCCAGAGTGGGGGATGGTGTTGAAGGCCTTGGAAAGGTCCAGATAGGCTGTGTGGACCACCTTACCCTTGTCCATGGCTCTGGAGGTTGATTCAAAGAAGTCAATCAGGTTCAGGAGACAAGATCTGCCTTTCATGAACCCAAACTGCATGGGGTCCAGTGTTTGAAGGTTGCCAATGTCTTTGTTTATAAGTTCCATGATAATACATTCCATGGCCTTGCAGATCAGGCTCATCAGACTGATGAGGCAGTAGTTCCCGGGATCCAAGGTACATCTCCCTTGTGGAGTGGAATAACTGTATCTGTGCGCCACTCCTTGGGCACAAAGTTTGAGGTGAGGCTATGATTAAACATGACACTTAGGTGAGGTGCCAGTTCATTTTGTAGTTCATGTAGTACACAGCCTGGGATGTCGTCTTGTCCCATGGATGCTGCATTCTTAGCTTTGGAGAGTGCATTTTTTTACCTGTGTGGCCGTTATTACCGGAATTTGGCAATCTTTTGGTATTAAGATGGGCCCTTTAGGGGATGAGAGGGGGGTGAAGTTTGCACTGAATCAATCTGCCAGGATATTGGCAATATCCTTCGGATAAGTATATTTAATGCCATTCTGTTGGAGCTCAGAGCAGGTCTGATCATTCCCATTTAGATTCTTGACATAGCTATAGATTACCTTGAAGTTGTCTTTGAAATCTTTGGCAATTTTATTTTCGTAACTAGCTTTGGTGGATTTTATGAGGGATCTCAGTTTCTTACTGAGGCTGGTAAGGAAGATTTTTGCATCCTGGGATTTTCTTCTTTTCTGCAACAGTTTCTTCCTTTTGTTGTAAAGTTTGTTTATGGCAAGGGACCACCAGATCAGCTTCCTTTTTTTGGAGGAGAGCATCTTGGATCTATTGGGGATGACACGATTCATGCACAAGTGGATGTGCTCATGCAGTGCCTTAGTGTAGGATTCAGCACTCGAACTTTCAGTTCCCGTCTGCATGGTTGTCATGAAGTTTGCCACTTCTGACTTGAGTAGCATGAAGATGGCTTTGGAGAAGTTTTTTTATGGAGGTTTCCTTACTGGGGGGTGGGGATGGGGGTGGGATGTGGATGTCAAGGGTGATTAGCTTATGGTCAGACCTGACCAACGAGGGGGTGACCATAGGTGTGGAGCATCGATTTCCCATGTTGGTAATGACCAGGTCTAGGATATTGGAGCCCCTGGTGGGTCTATGGATTAGTTGATCCAGGGCGTTGGAATTTATGAATTCCAAGAACCGTTGGGCAAAGATGTTGGTACATGAGTAGTTTTCCCAGTTAATGGCAGGGTAGTTGAAATCACACAGTATTAGAGTGTATGGTTGTATCTTAATGTATCTTAATATTTCCCAGTATGTTTAGAATGGTGTAGTGAGAATCTTGGGGCATGGTGGGGGATCTGTAGCAAGCTACAATTTGGATTGCAGTCTTACCTAGTGTTAGTTGCACCTGGAGAATTTCAGACACATTGTTTTGGGCAATTAGCCTGGTGTTGTGAATATCCTTGGTAAATTTGAACACTCCTCCACCTTTAGTGTTTCTGTCCTGGTTTGGTGGCCAAAAAGTGTGGTAAGAGTTGTAGCCTGGTATTGCAGGGTTGCTCTCTGGAGCCTTGAACCAGGTCTCAGTTACTGTGCAGATATCGATGTTCTCCATTTTTAGGAGTGCCTCAAGAGAGTGCATTTTGAGGGTTAGACTTCTAGCATTGAGTAGCATTACCTTCAGATTTTGTATGGTTGTACCTGTTACGGTGGTGGTTTTGTCCTTTGAACTTTGCCTAAAAAAGGCACTATAGGGGTGGCAAGAGCTTTAGCCAGTAACCTGAATCCTAGGGGCAACAAGTGCAGACCATCTCTGGCAAAGAATCGTGGTCTGTTGATCATGTCATCTCAAGCATACAGATACTGGATCACCTTTGAATGACACCAGAAGCTTAGCCAATTGTTGAAGTCAATCATTTTGTCCTTATACTGTGGTATCATTCTGGGCGAAGGCAGGATGCTACTCTGGGCCAGTGCACTAGGGTCATACCTGCCTGGGCCACATAGAGGCACTTTTAAGCAGTTGTAATCAGGTTTGCATGGATTTGCACAATGGTAAGCAATGCTAACTGCCAATTAAATATGCCTACAGACAGTTACCGGAAAAGTGCTTAATCTGTGTAGGTATTGTGTAGCGCCACGCAAACAGGCTTAATCCAGCTTACTACTGCCTAAAAGAGCTTACTCCCACTTACCCCCAAGCTAATTTCTTTAAAACAAAAGGAAAAAGGGGTGATCGGAAAGTGGTGAAAATGGAGTCATAAAGAAAGAAAGGCAATAGTGAAAGTAGCTAGGGATGTACAGGACGGGTGTAGGGAAGGTCCATAGCTGTCCATTTCTTCTACAGCAACAGCTGTGCATATATACTAAATTTGGAGGTATATTTGCACACTCAAACCCCTGAGAGAGGGGTAAGGACAACAATAATATGTTGTGAAGCCAATTAGACCAGATTACATGTGTCCAGTGGACACGTGTGTGAAATGGACAGCTATGTATGGGGCAAAATTTTTTTTTGGGAACAGATTGTCCTTTTTTTTTAAGGTGAGAGTGGGATGTTGGGGAAAGATAGTAGGTATATTTGTGGAGGTAGGCTGGGTCAGAAGACAGACAAGACAGCATACAGGGGTGGTATATAACACATGTGGGGTGTAAACACCTTGGACGGGGAGGGGTGTTTGGAAATTGGAAGCCCATGAGCCTTTAAATGGTAACAGTGGGACTGAGGTCCCCACCCATGAGCAGTCACCACTGCACCTTCATGGGCCCAAAGGTGGTTGTGCTGGGGGCTGAGCAGGAGGGGCAGGCTGACCCTCTAATTGTGCCATGTGGCCCTCAAGCTGGTGTAGCAGATCTCCCAATTCTCTGCAGAGTTCCCTATGCATCAGACCCTGGACCTGATTTTGGGTGACAGGATCCTGCCTGTGCCCACTCGGGGGTGGATTAGCCCCATCCCCTGTGGAGGTTCCACCCAATGGTGATGCAGGACCAGCAGATGAGGAGATCATGTGGTGGGTCCCAGACGTGCTGGGGCCTGGTACCATGGCCAGATGAGGTGGGTCCACTGGGACCAGCCTTCCCAAACATGCTATGGTGTTGCAGTTTTACAACATATGTGGGTTATTAATAGTCAACACAATCCAGGATTAGTTATAACAGCATGCATTGATATTCCCATTAACCCAAAACACCAGATTTGGAACAGTTGCATAGCAAACAGAACACATGCATATATGGAACCACAGTGGCCATTACAATGGCATGCAGGTTACATTGAAACAGGCCACCAATGATAGCATTTCAACATGGAACATTAATAGAAACACATTTAAATATTTATTGAACAATAGGACATATGTCCCAACAGTAGGTTTGGTGTAAACATACCCATTGATTTGTGTGTTTAGATTATTGTTGCAGATATGTTGGGGGCGGAGGGAGATGTCAATTAACAACTTATATATCCTTGCAGTACTTACGACGTTAATGATCATTGCTCTACAGGTATTATTAGAATACCCTATGGCCTTGGTTTGGGCAGTGGTATGTTTGTACACAGTGTATACTTCAACTGTCTTATAGCTAAATTCTACTTGTCTTACCTGGTAGACCTGTGGAGGGAATGTTTGTTAACACTACCTGACTGTTTCTACACATGTTCCCAGATTCCTAGTTGTAATTATACACATACCTCTCAATCTGTTAATGCACAACATCTGGACAAAGCTTGACAACATGGGGGTACAAATAGGGACATATTTTGATTATCACTCTTATAAACTTGGAGAGTTGCTAGAGTAACAAGATTTGTTTTAATATACATTTTCTGAAGGATTTGACGTCTGAAAATCAAATGTATATCATTATTTTATGACTACAATTCTGGGATTATCCCAGTGATTTGCCAGGTAGACAGAGGAACATGCCTAAAATATGAGCCAATTATCTGGACATTCTGCAAAAATCTGTACAGCTGCGAGGTATGATTATGCATACACCTTTCTACTACCACTTCCAGGATTTGAACCATGGCCGTGTGTGCTAAAAATACAACAAGATGAATTTCATCAGAGTGAGCTATTTAGAAACTGGTGTCTATTCTTTCAGTGTTTTATGTCTAAGTCTCTCTTGTTTGTACAATCAGACCTTGTACTTACAACAGTCTTATACAGATATTCCTAGACATATTTATTTATGTAACACAGTGTGGGTAACAGTGGTTAACACAATATTACTATTCAGAGACTGCAACATTAAATGCCATACAATACCAGAGTAAACACAACCAGTCCAGGATTTAGAACTTTATTGCCAGGCAGTTATGGTTTTATTGAAATATGACCTATATGGGACTATTACTGTCATATTGTCTGGTTTATTCAGTACAACCCATACACAGTTTTTGTACTGCCAGGTGACTTTCTCCTACTTTATGTTTATTTGGTATGACTACTACAAACAGGATTGTTACTCAACAGCCTCGTGACACAGCCTTTGCAACCTGCTAGCATGGGCTTTCTGATTCACAGCCCGCTCATCTGCAGCTGTACAGGGAATAGAGAAATATTTAGGCATACCTATCCATCACATACACAGGCTGGACTTTAGTAAACAGTTCTTGATATGAATACATACACAGTGCTGGGACATCACCCCTCTGCCTTGCTTCTTGGACCCACTGGTCCAAGACCTTCCTCTTTCTCCACTTCAAGTCAGCATAGTGGTGCTGGACCTGCTCACCAGTCCGAGGGATACCGGTGACAGTGGTGAGATTGCATGTGAGATGGTCCCAGGCTTCCGCTGTATTATGCCCCAGCACAGTGCACGGAAGCACATGCTTCACCAACTCCTGCCATTGTGCCTACAGTGGGAAGCTGCAACCAGTTATGAGCTATATTCTCTCCTGCAGAGTTGAAATACGGCCAGTTTCCCACCCTTTGCCATGATTGGACGGTGTTGAATATGCTGAGCTAAGCTAAGCTACAGGCAGACCTGCTTAGCTAAGGTTGGCAGTGCTTAAAGGGGCGGGTTTAGCATTGCTTACCAATGGGAAAATCCACTTAGCTGGGCTACTCATTGCTTAGCCGTCATATTTACACAATGCTTACACCTGGTAAGCAGAGCTGTACAATGCTTAGCACTGCTTATTTTTTATTTTATACACTATATGCTGCGTGGGATTGATTCATCATTCATTACATATTATAAATCTGTTTACTGTACCTGACATCCTCCAATATGCTTTCATTACATTTATTTATGTGTGACTATGCTGTATTGGGCACTTGTGTTTATATGGGGGTTTCACAACTTTATTGCACTGACACCTCACATTTGGACCTACTACAGTACTCTGGTTAACAAATATTATGTTATTTCATAGCTAATTATAAAAAAAAAATGTTTATGTACTGCTTTCACATGTATAATGCAAATTGGTTAGAGTGGGGATTGAACCAGCAATGGCTGTTTACAAAGCATATGCTCTAACCACTACACTATTGTAGCACTGCTTAAGCTGAATGTCTTTTGCTATTTAACTTCTTGTGCTGTTTAAGCTAGACTAAGAGTAGCTAAGCAACGGGCACACCCACCCAACTATGCTTAAACTTTGTCGGATTTATAAAAAAATATATTTATTGTGTTTTTTTTCTTTCTACCCTACAGAATATCCCTGCTAATGCTAAACCTGTTATTCTATCAACTTTCTGCTTTGTGGGACGATTGTCCCTTATGGCTTTCTCCAGATTCCTTACTTTGACGGGTTGGGAGGTGTGCACTATATGCTTATACTAAACCTGTTATTCTATCAACTTCATGGCTTGGTAGAGATGATTGTCCCTTATGGCTTTGTCCAGATTTCTTACCCTGATGGGTTGAGGGTGTTACGAGCATTCTCGCTCATTTGAAATTGCTGAACGGCAATTCTGGAGTGCAGGGTGTGTATGTATTGTGAGAGCTCTGCTCTCAGACACAAACCCTGCACTCGTACAGAGAACCATGTCTGTTTTACAGCACAGCAGCACGCCTTCATATATATGCATGGCACGCTGCTGTGCTGCACAGGAACGGTCCCTGCCATGCAGGAATAACTTATTCCTGCACGGCTGCTTGCTAAATCCTGGGGATTGTGTCTCTAGCTGCCATAAGTAATTTAATTTCAGCTATTTTTTCTGAAGTTAGCCTCCTATATTCAAGTTTCCACTGTTAAAATATATACATTTAAACAGTTACAAGAGTGCATGTACATTTCTGTTCTATTCCAGTAGGGCACACTGTGGATACATTTCAAGCACTTTACAAAAACTTTTTTCAACACACATGCCTGTACAAATAAGTTTGATATACACATAACGTACAGTTCTAATACAGTTGTAACACAAACATCTTATATAAATCATTTTGATATTCACAAATGACATATAATTATTTACAAAATTCCAGATAGCTGTTCTGGCAGTATCTGCCTTTGTCACAGTGGCATAATATCAATTGACATTACAAGGACAACAAAACCAAGTTCTTAAAGTTGTCCTTTGTGATTTGCACTTAGATATGTAGATGACTGGGATATTGATGACAGTTAAGCTAATCTTTTTCTCACACAATATAAAATAAAAATTTGCCACACTGCAGCTCTTTGCTTCTGTAACAAGACTGCTACGTAATTTGCTTTGCTTTTGATATCTGTTTCAAGAAGTACTGTACTTCCTTAGAATTGAAGGCAGATTTTACTCAGAGTCACAAAGTGTGGTCATAATTCAAACAAATGTTAGGAGATGTTGCTCTCCTAAGTCAGTTAATGCACTCACAGACTTTCTTGTATGTCTCTTCTACTTGATGCAAATGAAGACATCCCTCACCACCAAAAAAAACCACCAAAGAACTAAAGTGTGTTGAGATTTGGAATAAAACAGGACCCAGGTCTGATTTGTAATAATAAATTAAACATAAAAAAAAAAAAAAAAAAAAAAAAAAAAATAGTTTATGTGCTTTAGTCCACTCTAAGTGCATAGACTTCATCAGAACTGAATACCAACTCCACATCTCTATAAATAAGATCACCAAAATAAATTATCAGATAATTCTAGTTAATTCATTGATTGGACTACAGTTCTTAAAGAGACCACAGTTTTTAAAACGTTTTTGAAGAAACAGAACCCAGAGAATCTAAAATAAATAAATACATAAATAAATAAATAAATAAAGTTGAGTTCGTCAAATTCATGTAGCTATTAATGCTGGAGAAAACCATATCATATATTACAAAACCTGTTAAAATATTTCATATATAAAATGTTAGCAATAAACATATTAAATAAACAGTAAATACCCATTGATTAAATGGTAGTATTAAAAGTATTGTTTGAAATACCCAAACCAACACGTTGAGTTAGAATAACCATAAAACATTTCAAACTGTAAAAAAATATCCCTATTACAAATCACCCCTTTGCTGCATGCATTTTCAAAACGGAGGTAATGAAGGCAGCATTCTTTAACCCAGGTGGGGTAGTAGCATCCAACCTTAACTGCCTTAACAGTTCCCTGTATTCCAGCTTATTCTCACAGCAACCTCCCTTACAGTCATGTACAACATGCTCTATTATACCAAACGTGAAACCTGTAAAGTTAAGACATACAGTAGAATGTTTGAGCAAAGCATTATTGACATTACCTTTAGAAACATTGTAACAGTGTTCTTGTATCCTTCTCCTAAAAAAGCTCTTCATTTTGCCTGTATAAAATCCTGGACATCCATTACATTTAGCAAGATATACCACCCCCATGGTGTTACAGTTACCAGGATATAAGTCAGCTTACTAATATTGTAATTTTCTAATATGATGATCTGGCCTGTAAGGATATACTTTCAGTCTGTACAATGTACATACTGTTTGGTCCTGTATTGTTTAGTGGAATTCATTACTACCATCTCATTCAAAGTATATCCTGATTACTGTAACCAGACTGCAGATGATCTCTTGAACATTACAAATAACCTCACAGTTTATGGAATGCTTTTCCTGTTAATTTATATCCTTCCCTGTTCACCAGTGGGACTTTTATTTGTATGTGCAATCCACAGCACCCAAAAGGTCAGAGAAGTGTGCTATTGCATAAAATTCCTGCATGGTTGTTACTCTTTTCTCTTGGGTGCATGGGAAATATATATGCTCCCTTGCATGGTGTAGCATTGCATTTAGAAACTGATGTAATATTCTAGAAGCTGAGGCATGTGACACCCTTACTATATCCCCTGTGGATCTCTTTTTTTCTAAGTGTAATTGTGGATGTATTCCAAAGAGTTTGGAATTTCAGGGCAAATGGCTACACTGAGTGCACATGATTACTTTATAGATTCCTGAACATATCTGTCATATTGGATTGGTTGACTAGTATGGAATTTATCTCCTTATGCTTTCATTAGCATATTCTGCTGCTTACCCTTGGTTTGAGGCTCAACAGTAAGTTTAGAGCCATTGAATGGATAAGTAATGACGAGCTGTCATTTGGGTAGTGAGCCGCATACACAATAACTGCACTTAGTAAAGGCATTCATGACTTGTAAAAAAGAAATAAGTGACATTCTATGCCAGATAACTATGTGCATTCCTATTTTATAACTGAATCAATGTATCTGGGGCAAGTTAGACTTCTCATCTGCTCCATATACACAGACAGACACGCATGCACACATGCACATGCATGTGTTCATTCAAACAAACATACACAAACATTCACATGCAGAAGTAAAATAGAAGAACTCTTTTACAGTACTTCTGCTTCTGTGTGCTCCCTGGAAAATTCCCAGTAAATGAGTACTGTCTCTCTTTTATATAACCTGAGGATTTATGAGACAGCTCTGTCTGTTGTCAACAACTGCTCCATTCCAGATGCTACTCACTGTCTTTGCTCATTAACATATAGCTGCACTACCACTCTTGTCTGCATAAGCCATATTTACATGAGCATACTGACAACAAGTCATTACCCTCCCAACTCCATGTGCCTGTGCCATGCTAGACTTGTGTAACCATTATCTTTACAATGGCTTCATGTGTCAGTGTTCTTCACTTTGACACCCACAAACACTGGAATGCAACTTTTTAAACAGACGTCCATTCCAAATGAAGAAAAAAACTTTAAAAATAAAATATTTTATTTATTCATAAGCCAGTCTTCTTTCATGATTATCACCACAAGCATTTGTTCAGTCTGTCATATAAAAGCTTTTATAAATGCATTTCACAACCATACTATGAAGAAATAGTAAATATTTACATGTCATTTAATTAATCATAGATCGTTACACCACAAAAGAGCATGTTGCTGTCATTTTTGTAATTTGACAACAATAGGGGGACTACAGGTATGCAAACTTTCTATTTCTAGTTTGTGCCCATCCCTCTTTTAACTATGCTTACATTAAGCCTGCTACATATGTACCTATAAGCTGAGATAGAAAAAGAATAAAAATGGATGTCAAATTCATTAATATACATACGCACACACAAATGCACACACATATATATGTATCTATAGCCATATCTATCTATATAGATAGCTAGATATAGCTATAGCTATAGCTATAGATATAGATATAGATATAGATATAGATATAGATATAGATATAGATATAGATATGGATATAGATATAGATATAGGTATATTCTTTGTCAATCAGGCACAACATTTTTCATTAAACTCTGCTATAGCTCATATTATAGAACTGTGTGTTAGAACTCTCAATGACAAACCATGTTTTCATAGTTTAGTGAGGGGCAATATACAAAGGTCTACACTTTTTCAGTTAAATTATGTCTGTGACATTAATGCTGATGTGAAGTGAATACTCGTTAAAATGCAATAGTTGTGTTCTCAGTGGTGCCCATTCGGGTACATGTTGCCTCGCAACAGTCCTCAAATCAGTGGTCCTTCAGAAATAAATTAAAAGAAAGAAGTGCAAATGAAAGAAGGAACAGACAAAAACAGGATGGATTACGCAGGCCAGCCATCTGCACAGCTGAAGGCTTCTCGAAGAAAAAAGAGCCCACTGTTCATGAATCAATCACACCTCCATTCACATGGCTGACTATATAGAGCAAAATTCAAAATGGCTCTCAGAGTATCCGTGCCAACCATGCAATAGCGTTTTTGTGAAGATGTATTTTTTTAAGTCCAGTGGAATCACGTATTTATCAGTTCTGTACCCCTGCCAGGGTGCAGCAGAATGACTAATAGGAGCCTGGCATTGAATCACAGGGATTTTACTGCTAATAAATACAGGCCCTAACCATTGTTGATTAATTCTGACTGAAAATGAAACACAAAACAACAGATTCTTTTCAACAGTTCTGGGACCTATTAGTTTGATGTGTTTATTAGGCAGTGTTCATTCAAGTTTATTAACACCAGATTAAGGAATCTGCAAACAAATCATCTTTTTTTCAGAAGTGTGAGAAGAGAAATATCTTGAATGACTTCAAATAATATCGTTCTGGTGGGTCTCCTTAATGCAGCATACTCTATCAGAAAAGTAGCAATATGTGGTAATGATTAGTTGTTATGCTGCAGGCTATTAATAGTTACATAAAATTACCATATAAATAGAAAAAACATTGCTATAGTAGCAAGTATGAGGCAAACATCAGTTATTTATGTAGAAGCTTATGTAATTCTACATGTTCTGGAGAAGCAGGTAGTATTTTTTCTTTGTTTAATGAGAAAACACTTAAACTCATTGTAGTTTTGTCACTGCTGACGTCCTCATTGTCCTTTTTTTAAATAAGCGTTTTTGTTACAAATTATAGATCGTCATTACACAGTATTTGTATTCTTAAAAGATATGAACTGCTTGTGTTTCTGACATGTTTATATAGTACAAAGATGAGTTTGATTATGATACTGCAAAAAAAATGCTGGTAACTACTCTACATGCTTTCAGAAACCATAATTATAAAAATAATACTTTACCAGAATCCAATGTTTCTCAAATACCCAGACCAACTTTTTCTGGAAGGGTCCAACATTTTCTAATGGTAGAATAAGCAAATTTAAAACCTACTTTATGAAATAATTGATTGTAGATATGTCTTCAAACACTGATGCAAAGACAAAGCTTTTAAGTAGCATATTTATTTCCAGATTAGTAATTAGTAAACTAGTATCATTTAAGGTGTGAAAGGTGTATAGTGTACTACATCAGATAACTACAAAATGTTAAACAGCAGGGAACAGACAACAGTATAAATAAAAAGGATTGTGATCGTGGTATTTGACCTTCTGTCAGTCCCAATGAGGTGTGCTACATGCAGTGATGGGGTACCATGTATGCTGTAGTCTCAAGTAATTGGTTTTAAATTGATACAGCCCTTCTTAGTCACTTACTTATTATTCTCTAATCTTATTTTGGTCCATATTTAGTTTTTGCATCATTGTAAAAGGTTGCCACTGGTTGCACTCATGGGCTTGGTGCTGCAGTGTGTGTCATGGTCCTGCTGTCCTTTATCATAGCTCTACTCAATGTTTTCTGTTGGCTTTCTTTTCAGTACTGCATAGCTTCACCATACAGAGTTGTATGCACCACTGTGCTTTCCCACATTTTCCCACACTGCATAATAGTTAGTAAACATGTTCTTCTGTCAGTAATTATGCCATCTGATTTCTAGCCTTCAGTTACCAGTGCTTAGGGCAACAGTCTGCAACCCTGCACCCAAACTATGGTACCCATGTCTGTGCCCCAGTGGTGCTAAATTGCTAGTTGTTGTGGCACCGATGACTGCCATATAATACTTGTTCATGTTTGTGTCATCTATACCTATGACTTGTGTTGTTCCTTGCTATAAAGTACTGAGAACATTATTACTAGTTATCCATGTTCTCTTAGGATATACTCCCCTTCCTCAATTCTCCAGGCTACCATTGCTGTATCTTGTAGCTACACATTTAAGGTATTGTTGCTATATCATAACTAGTATGCTGCCCAGAACCTACTGTACCTTTCACCCCTCATTTTAATTCCAGTCACCATGGGACCAGAGTCTGTCTGAATGTTTACTGTTGCCAGTCTACATAGATTAGGTACATTGAGGCAGTGTATGACTAGACTTCAGTAATACAGCCACATCTCACACTACTGTTTCTTCCACAAGCAAGTGTAACCAAAGCAGAATGAAAGTGCCACCAAAGCGCCAAGAGCATATTGCCATACATGGAATCATCTTTGTCATAGGTGATGCCATAGTTAGACATAAAGAGACATCACTCACCAGGCTAATCCCAAATAGAATGATGGTTAGCAGTGATGGTCAACTTTCTCTCAAATGCCAGAATTCACAATGTCTCCAAGGCTCTTGGATCTCTTCATCCCAGATATATTACCTGGTCATTGGGAGTGAATGACTTTCAATAGTCCAGCTTGCATTATATAATGTTCTACAGCTGTTTTACATCTATGTTTTATTCTTGTCTTGCATTCTTAGCTGGACTAATGTCTATATTTAAATGCTATGTTTTTTAACTGTATAATGCAAATAATACTTAATGTGAAGCTTTTCTCCCCAGGCCTCTGCTGAAAACAGACCTGTGTCCAGTCGGACTCTCCTGGTCAACAAATGTAAATAAATAAAAATAATAAATAAATAAATAAAGAGAAATATGTACAGGTTCACTGTGAATGTTCCTCAGGCTGGAAGCAATTACTCTTGTCTTGAGCAGTACCCTGCCAGCACCATGAATGATGCCACAACAAAAACAAAAAATAACTGACTTCAACAATTGTCTCAATAACTCATGTCACTCCAGGATGCCGAATGTGCATCAGCTTGGAGGGAGATAGTCAACATTTCTACCTGCTTCACTTGCAATGGCCTGCGCCTCTCTCTTCAAGCTTCCACATATTGGAATATATTTTTTCTGCCTCCCTGGTGCCTTTCTTGGGTAAAGTCAGTCTCCAACACCTACACATCTAGCAGTTTCAGACCAGATCTATGAAGGCACCTTTGATGCTAGAGGCCTAAACAAAAACTTGACCACCCTCAAGGCCTCTCTAACCCTTGAAAACATAGGCATTGGCAAAAGTACAGAAATGTGATCCCACTGTAGTAACACCACTCTTCCTCTACCTGCATATTAGCAGTCAAAGGTTAGTGAAATAGGGTTACAGTTAGATGAAAAATTACCTAAGATTTGTAACACTCAAGGTGTTTTACCTCTTATTTTATATGTTATACAAACTTTTTTCTCAGCTTCAATTTATTACTTAGAAGCACCTTTAACTCTTAGTTTGAGTTAAAGACTCTTCTTTTTTATGGTTTGAGGTTGTTATATCTCTATGTTTTATTACTCCAGCAGTTTGAAGTGCTCTGTAATTAGGTTTCCATCAATAGATGTATTTATTATTCAGCCTGTTTGATTTAGCTGTGTTTACAATCTATTTATTTATGTTTGTTACATATTTTTGCTTATTTTATCTTTTAGTCAAATTTGCCATAGATTGTTAATCTGGAATTCTTTTTTTTTTAATTTTTATATTCCGATTATTGGTCCTAATTTAAGACACACTACTTTCCTTTTAAATTTTGACCCTACAATACTCTAGATCTTTGTTTTTGGCCTTACATGCCCTTTTATTTTGCCTAGATTACATTTAGCTATATATCAGCTTTGCAGACGTCTTTACCTGCTGCATAGACATCGGGGTGGTAGTCATAACCAGGTAGTAAGCAACATGCCTGGATGCGTACTAGTGGTAGTACAGATGGTTTGATGCAAATTTCCTGTGGGCAACTGTTGAAGTTCTTCTCTTATTACAGTACCCAGGGTCACTACGAACTGTCAAGGGCTGGTAGCAGGGACTCACTCTCCTTCATCCTGTCTTTGGTGTCTATATTCTAAGGTGAGGTCAATTTTCAACTATATGGGTATTATATCTGATTTGTTTTATGATGTTGACCCTGCTTTTATAACTGAGACTTGGCTGGATGTGAACCTTTGTCCTCTTTTGGGTGCAGCTATTCCACCAGGAGTAAAAGAGATCATATCAGGAGTGGGAAGGACAGTGGCTAGCCTTGCTGCCTCAGAATAAGAGACTGTCTAGTTTGATTCTCAGCTAGGGAGCCTTCTGTGAGGAGTCTGCATAACCTCACTGTGTTTATGTAGGTTTTCTCTCTGTGATCCAACCCCCCCACCCCCCACATTCCAAAGACATGCAATAGGTGGATTGGACAGTCTAAACTGTCTATAGGTGTCAGTGTGCATATGTGTGTGTGTGTGTGTGTGTGTGTGTGTGTGTGTGTGTGTGTGTGTGTGTGTGTGTGTGTGTGTGTGTGTGTGTGTGTGTGTCTGTATGTGTCTGTGTGTGTGTGTGTATGTGTGTATGTGTGTGTATGTGTTATGGAAAAATAACCATGACAGGGCTAGCAACCCATCGGTGTGATTGTATATGCTTTTTACTGCTGAACTGACACCTCTACAACATGTGCAAAAATGGGGAAAAGGGGTTGTGGATGAAAAGGATGGATTCCACCAGGCATTTGGTTTTACGCTACCCTAGGAGATGCAGACTTGAAGGTGGGGTTACAATTTGTTGTCACAAGAAACTAAGACTAATCAGAGTGGATGTGAAAGACACCAACTCCTTCACGCTTATTTTGGTTGTAGGAGCAAATTACAGGTTTCTCTTTGCCTATTGTCCACCAGAGAGAGAGTGAGAACATTCCTCCAGGATTTCACCAATTTCCTTGTTGACTCAGTCTACATAATTGCAGTGGACAACTTCAGTATCTGGGTCAATGATGAAATGATGTTTCTTTCCTAAGAATTTAATTGTATTATGAGAGGTTATGGATTTGCTAAGGTAATGACTTCTATAATGTATACATTTGGACAAATATTCTACTTTGTCTTTCTTCTGGACATATTTGACAGGATTCTGGTCATGTAAGTGGTTTCCTGGTCAGGTGACTTTCTTGTTAACTTCGGGTTGGCTTTATCATATCTTAGTCCCCCTGCTCTGGAATTATGGGTAGTGCATAATCTTAACTGCCTCTTATAGTGTAGTCCCTAAGTTCCTTGCCTGATGTGGTGCAGATTCTGCTGAGGCCCTAGTGGATGAGTGCAACATATCTTTTACAGACTTTATACACTTTGGCTCCTAGGTTGTGTCAGCCCCTTCTGTACAAAGAGATGTGAGTCATAGTCTGATAATTCTTTTCACACCATACGTAGAGCTGGCTATAGGGTGGATCATTGTTGGTGAAGGGGAAACTATGACAAGAATGAGCTTGATGCACATTTTACCACTTATCAAGCAGAGATTTCCTATAACAAATCTGAGTTTTTGTCTAGGGAAATCACCTGTGTGGCTAATTGACCAGCTACGCTCTTTTCTGTGGTGGAAAGACTGTGCGACCTGTCTGTCCACCACACCAGCTTTATACAACTCTGAATGAGAACCTGCTGCCTTTTTTTTTTTTTTGCAGGCAAAATTGCTTTCGTTAGGAGTGCTGTTCCTCCGGCAGACCCCAAGGGTGCCACAGCATTTTCATCAATTCCTTCTTTATCTTGGTTTTTGTGCAGTATTCCAGATTTTGATGAGTTCACAACTTTTGTTTCCAGATTGTGACTTGCACCATGCAGGTTGGTGTCATGTCCTTCCAGGCTGGTATTAACCAGCTTTGATGTACTGAGTATAATAATTTATCAGATCATGGGTGCTTCATTGAGGGAAGGGATTTTTCTTTTAGGCTTGAAGGAGATATTGGTTATCATAACCCTCACTAAAACATCTATATGTCCAAATGCTTTAAATATCTACCACCCAATCTCTAACCTTCCCTTTCTGAGTAAGGTTATTGTGAAAGTTGTTTATAAACAGCTACACACATCTTTAAGTTGGTGGATTCCTGGATACATTCTAGTCAGATTTTTAAACTTTCCACAATACTGAAACTGCTTTCATAAGAGTAGTAAATGATCTCTTAATAGCCAGAGACCAGTGACATTATACAGTGTTGATCCTCCTGGGTCTCATGGCAGTATTTAGCACAGTGGACCATGATATCTTGATTGGTCATCTAAAGTCCTAATGTGATACTTGTGGAATGGTTCTGGACTGATTTATTTTATACCTATCTAACTGTAGTGATAGGATCTGTTCAGCACTCTATTCATCGTCTTCATATCACCTTGAATGTGAAATACACAGGGTTATATTTTGGGCCAGTTACTGTTCTCTGTATATATGCCTCCTTTAAGAAATTTCCTGAAGGAAAAGGACTTAGCATACTATATTATGTTGAAGACAACCATATTAACTTTCCCTTTCCGCAGGAAGCAATGGCTTGTCTATCCCCTGGGTGATGATTTGGAAGTCATACATACTTGTTGAATAGAAAATCATCTTAAATTGAACACCAAAAAAGACAAAGGCCTTAGAGGTTCACACAGCCTTGTTAGATACCCCTACCCTGCACCAAAGATGGACACAAGCACATAAATATCAAGGAGATGCTTGCCATAATCAAGGTACTCAATTCTCATAACCATCTTTGGTCCTCAGGACCTCTTCAATTGGTTACAGACAATACCACTGCCCAATTACATCTATTATGGTAGGGTTATGCCTGAATTTGTCACCAAGGTGAAGAATCTTGGTGTTATTCTTGACACATAATTTACATTTAGGGACCAAGTATCAGCTGTTGTGAAGTCATTTTGTTTCCATTTGAGGAGCGTTATCAAGATAAAGCACCTTATACCTCATGCTGATCTTTCATGTGTTGTTCATGCCTTGGTTTCCTTCGGACTGAACTAATGCAATACCCTTTACCTGGGACTAATTAACATGCAATTGGATTGATTTCAGATGGTGCAGAACTCCACAGTAAGGCTTCTTATTGGTACATGACTTTCCCAGCATATTACACTGGTTCAGTGCAGCCTTCTCTGGCTCCCCGTTCTCTACAGGATTGTTTTCAAGATCCTGGTGTTACACTACCTGTCCATTCATGACCTGAGTCACTGATACCTGGATGTATTCATCATCCATTCCGCCACTGAGGTTAAATCTTGAAACTTCTGGCTTTTGTACTTTTTATTAACAAGCTCCATAGCCTTAGAAATTTTTTATTATCGAGCAGCTCTATAGCTTTAGAACTCACTGCCTTATTATTTGTGGGAGAATCCTAGGCTAGTTGGTTTTAGGCAGGCTTTAAAAACATATTTATTTAAACTGATCAGTGCTGGTGCTGTTTGAAGGCAGCTATCCTATGTTTTCTGTGTAAATTACTTGTAATCACTTGTTTTATTGTTAATTTATTATTATTATAGTGTTTTGTAAAAAACATCTTAATTAACTTGAGCATTAACTTGAACTTAATTCTTTAGTGGGATGATGATTTTTTAGAAAGTACAAACCTAGCTACATCTCTTGGGAGAGGACTGCTGCATCACAGTATAAGAATTAATGGGATTATCTTTTCAGCAACTCTGAATTTTCCAAGGTAGTATAGTTTCTCAGATTTAGTGTCAACAGTACATTCGACTAATGTGTGTTGCAGAAGAATAAAAACCTGATGCAAACTAAACAACCCAAGATCACCGAATGACCTGGGCACTGGAGATCCAGTCCAGGAGTGAATTGTTGCCACTCTCAATCTCATCTTAGGAAGAGGTAGACAGCACAGTAAGGTGTAATACTGATAGCTAGAAAAGGTTGACTGCTGCAGGGTTGCTGCTCATGGACCACAAGGTGTGCATTAACCAAGCAGCTAGCACTGCAGGCAGGGTTAAGCATGCACAGATGTGTTTGCGCATCAGGTCTAGCACTGCCAGCAGTTCATATGTCAGGATGCTTTGAGGGCCACAAAATAGAATATATGCATTACTCTGATCATAGGATCATAGGTGTTTACTAGGCTAATGACCACAAGGGCTTTTTTAAGCCTAGCCATGAATCCCAAAGCTCTGATAAGTTCTGATACCCTTGATAAGTGTAAGCAGGGGCCTGGGAGATGAACCATTTACAGGTTGCCTGTATTCATTAGAGACATAGGTACCAAACCATGGATGAATTTCCAGTTCCCCATTCAATCGTCCAAATTGCACTTGAATTGGGTAAGGGATGAACTCTGCTTCACATGGATGGGGAGCCTGTTCCATAGATGGGGTAGTCTCTGGGATACATACCTGTCTCTCTAGCAGGTCCTATTTATATCACAGGCAAGGTTTAAGTCTTTAGAATGGATAATTCTGCTGATGTTATTTTTGTGGATATGCAGGAGGTCCATTAGAGTGGGGTCTGACAATGCCCTGTATGCCAGGCATAGATCTCCCCTCAAAAGCCTGTAAGAGACAGAATACAGGGATAGGGCTTGGAGGCAGTCTGCATAGGACATTTTACTTACACCCTGTATTCTTTTAGTGATGAACCTCTGTGGACATTCCTATTGTTGGATATGCCTGGTTAGGTACAAAGGGGTCATTGTACTCAATGATAGGTCTGATGAATGCCGAATACAGTGGAACAATGACTTCCTTGTACTTAGATGCCATATCTTTGTTTATAAGTTGTGCAGCATAGAATGGTTTCCTCACTACTGTAGACATGTGATGGTCAAAGGCTATATTGTTATCTATGTGTGTGCCTAAGTCCCTGACTACTGGGTCAACTCTAAGGGGTGTGTTTTCAATATGATAGTTACCAGGGATGGATGACTTCCCAAAGGATACTATTATACATTTCTTGGCATTTAGTTTTAGTCCATGGCTCTGATATCAGTTGTTTGTCTGTGTCAGCTCCTTCTCGAGGACATTCGTGTCACTGTGGGATTCAGTGACAGCTCCTAATTTGCAATCATCTGCAAATTTATCAGTCAGAGACCACTGACATTGGCATTAACTTGTGAGACATAAATGCCAAAAAGGAACGGCCCAAGTACTGATCCCTGAGGAACTCCACTTGTGAGTGGTCTCTTTGTAGAGGTGGACTCCCCAGTTCTACCTTCCTGGGTCCTGTCTGTGAACCAGCTGGCTATCCACCATATGACATACAAGTTTGCACCTAACCTCTTGAGTTTGTCAACAATGCCTGAGTGGGGTATTGTGTCAAATGCCTTGGCCAGGTCAAGGTATGCAGTGTGAACCTTTTTCCCTCATCTATTGCTTTGATTACTTTCTCAAAGAAGTCCACCAGGTTGAGTAGACATGATCTGCCCTTGACGAAACCAAACTGGGTTGGGTTCAGTGTCTGGAGGCTTACTTTATCTCTATGGATCATCTCCTTGATAATTCTTTCCATGGCTTTACATATAAGACTAGTGAGACTTATGGGTCCATAGTTTTCAGTGTCTGTAGATGGCCCACCTGTGTGCAGAGGGATGACTGATGCCATTCTCCATTAATGAGGTGCAAAGCCTGCTTGGAGGCTACAGTTAAATAGAAATTCCAGAGGTCCTGATAGGTCATATTCATGCTATTTAGAATGCATCCTGGGATATTGTGTGGGCCCATTGATGCAGTGTTCTTGGTCTTAGGCATTAAGGACCTGTTCCCTAATGATAGTAGGGGGGGTTATATTTGATGGTATTTCCTGAGGGAAGGTTGAGGGGGAGAGAGGGCTAAAGTTGGAGATGAATTTATCAGCCAGGAGATTTTCTATAGCTTCTGGCTCAGTATAGGTGGCTCCATTTACAATGAGCTCTACACACAATTGTGTATTGTCTTTGAGGGTGCAGACATAGCAAAATAATGCTTTGTGGTTGTTCTTGGCCTGGGTGGTCAAACTTACCTCAAATTTGGCTTTGGTAGACTTTATTTGTCCTCTGAGATGTTTGTTTAGTTTGATGAGAGTGCTTTTATCCTGCTGGGTGCTGTATCTCCTAATTTTTGCTGTGATTTTCTTCCTTCTGTTATACAACCTATTGATGCTTGCCTGGATGATGGTATCCCACTACCAGTTCTCACTAGCTGGGAATAAATGGTCTGACTGGTCAATGGAAGAGTTTATTTATTTATTTATTGGTTCATTCATTCATTCAGTTATAGTATTAGCTGTTAGCTGATCAGATAAGTTCCACTAGCCCAGTGTCTTCTTTTCAGAGGAGACCAAAGAAGGCATTCATATTGACAAGGGGAAATTTGGTCAGGACACTGGGGGCGCTTTCCTTACTCCTTTTTTCATAAGTACCATGAGATGTTTTACATCCCCATATGCTACCACCAACTCAGGTATACAGGACCTTGATTTAACATTTCAACCAAAGGACAGCACATTCTGGGGCACAGCAAGCTCTTATGCTAGTCTGTCATGTCATCATTGGAGAAATTAGTCCAAGTACCTGGTGTGGGAATAGAACTCACAGCCTTCTGATTTTCTAGCATCAGATGTGAGCAGGCCACTTATTCAGCCACAGAAATCTTATGTGACTGATATTAGTATTCATGGGGAGAAAATGCATACAGAAAAAAAGCCTTCAGTGAGGCATACTGTCTAAGATCTCACTTAAATATATATACTTCATAGAACATTTTTGCTGTTACAGCAACATGACTGTGGAGCTCCTTGACTGTGACACCTACAAGCCTTCTTGTACTGAATTCTACATCTATATCCTACACATCTAGTCTCTCAGTATATCAGTGTAACTTATCGTCACTTTAACAATCACTTATGCTGCATGGATCCTTCATACTAGCCCTCACTCAAATACATTATACTTTGCATCAGCATTTCTTGGTCACTTATATAAACCTGCTCTATCACTTTTAACTTGTTTCAGACATTGTGGTGTTGCTTTTCATAACATTAAATATTTATACAATATATTATTCTTATTTTTTATTTTACTTTTCTTTTGTTTTCTGGTTTGTCCAGTGGGGTTTAGTCAAAAAACTCTTCTTTAGTGGAGGCCAGTGGAGAAATCTTCAACATGTTATAAACATTTTTAAACAGGCATTCAGTAATATACATGAACATACATTAAGTATTACGGATTTACAGTTACAGTTATATTTGCTCATTACATTACCATAGGACACGGGGAGTGCTGGTTATGCTCTACAGTTAGGGAAAAAAATAACTTCATCAATCACCTCTCAAGTGTCAAAGAGGTGCATAACACATTTTGTCTGTACCTTTCAGAGCTGTTTTTTCCCCTAGTTCCATGCTAGAGAATATACAACATCACTGAGGGATGATGCTGGGAAAAGATAATAGCCATACCTCAACCTCTTAGAGCAAGAAATTTGGACAAAGCCATATATAAAAGCGGGAAAAGGTCCAAAAATAGGGACAAATTTTAAATATTGCTCTTACAAACTTGAAAAGTTGATAGAGTAACATGTATTGCATTAGCTTGAATTTTCTGAAGGGTGCGAAGTCTGAAACTCAAATGTCTTTCAGTCTTTAATGATTTGCCACTAATTTGCCAGAAAACCACAATCTTATGCAAAATGAGCCAAAGATATAAGGCAAAAATCTGGCCATTCCGCAAAAATCTGTACAGTTGAGAGGCATGATAATAGCTTTAAAAGCTGTAAAGCTCTTCTCCTTGCCACAGAAAAAGGGAAACTGAAGTGTTCATTAGCTTTTAAGGCTATTAGCCCATCAGTGACACACACAGCCTCTGTGTAATAGTCCTACATGTTTTACAGTTTTCAAACTTCTACATTCTTTTTCTTTCAGAGCAGTTAATGATCCATGTACTGCAAGGATAACTACTTTTTGTGTTCTTGAAATCAATGTCATAATTAATCCCATTTGTGGACTGAAACACAACTCTTGCACTGCATTTCTTAACATCCATGTCTTAAACACATAACAAGTATGTTATGATTGGAAAGCCAGTTATAGTCCTTCATAATTTATTTTATAACACTGTCATTGCTGACAATCTGGACCTATAAATAAAATAAACATATGCATTAATTAGACAAAAAATAATCTACTATTTTAATGTATTCTTCTTCTTTTGGATGATATATTCCTTGATGCTGGGGCAGTTGAAAAGAAAATTATTTTATTCCATTTACACAGTATAATTGGTTTATATATAACACATTTTTCATAGCTTTATCATAGGATATTGGTCACATAGCAGGTGTATAAGGACTCACCTTAACTTATTTTTTACAGTGCATTTTGAACATTGATAACATTATATGCAAAAGCACTCCATGTTTTATTTTATTCATTTTTGTTTACTGAATTTGTTATATTTTATGCAAACAATAATGTCTGATAGAGTGTGTGTTATTTGGGAAATAATGCCTGCCAGAGGGTGTGTTGTGAGGTTTGATGCTACAGGTAGAGAATCTGCACTCCCGGAAGAATATTATTTCCCCACTAACACATATCCTGGACATTACTGTGCTTACTGAAAGACATGCCTTTTGAATTGTTTCATATTTTTTTTTATCACTATGAACTAGGTTCATATGCTCATAGGTGTGTACTAGGCTAACAATCACTAGGGCCTTTTTAAGCCTAGCCATGCATCCCAAATCTCTGACAAGTTCTGGTATCCTTGATAAGTGTAAGTAAGGCCTGGGAAATGAACATTTACAGGCTGCCTGTGTCCATTAGAGACATAGATGTCAAACCAGGGATGAATTGCCTATTCCCCATCCAACTCTCCAAATTACACTTAATTAGGTTAGGGAGGAACTCTACTTCACATGGATGGGGAGCCTGTTCAGAGAAGGGGCAGTTTCTGGGGCACATACTTGTCTCTACAGCAGGTCCTATTTATATCACAAGCAAGGTTTATGTCTTTAGAATGGATAATTCAGGTGCTGTTTGTTTTGCAGATATGCAGGAGCTCGTCAGGGTGGAGTCCAACAATGTCTTGTATACCAGACATAGATCTCCCGTCAACAGCCTGTAGGAGACAGAATACAGGGATAGGGCTTTGAGGCAGTCTGTATAGAATGTGTTACTTGCACCCTGTATTCTTTTATAGGTTCATATGTTGTTAGTAAGCCAACAGCCATTAGGGCCCTTACAAGCCTAGCCTCGCACCCTAAATCATTTGGTTTCCAAATATCATGGGAGGGGTGGTGGGCATTTGGCATATTGGTAGGCAGGTAACTAAAGATTTAAAGGGGGGGCTGTTAGTATAATGCTTTTCTTATTGATAGTCTCTGTCCATAAAGGACATTTGGCCAGACTGGAGGTAAATTTACAAATCCCTAATATGGGAGGGCAAGTACCCACATATCTTTGCTGCATATATATAGCAACTCTTAGAATTTCGCACCTTGAAATAGGGGAAATACTTTCAAAGTACTATACCTTTTGACTTTGCTAATACTCCCCTTGCACTTTCACTTCTCTTATTACAAGGATCACAATGACAGTTTGCACAATTTACCAGATACTACAGGGTCATCTGTCAGTGATATTACAGAAAATGACAGATAAATACATTTAGACATACACAAATAAGATGGACTGATATGCATTTAATTTTAAGGAATAAACATAAAACAGATTTATCTTGCAGCGAATGCCATGTCTTTGGAACAGGCTACCAATTCATGTGAAACAGAGCACCTGTATGACACTGTTCAACAAGAGGAACCAGGACAAGTGGATGGGGTACCATAAATTCTTACTGGGGAGAGCGCTTGCAACCCTCCTGGACATGGGCAGTCATCACTAAATGCAACCTTGGGTATTGACTAGTACTTCTATGGTATTACATTGGGTTGAAACAGCTAGGCTTAAAATGACATCTGGGTCGATAGCCTAGCAATCTGCTTTGATCCTATGATCTTATGAATATGAATCTCCATTAGTTTTCAGTTAAGGGAATCATCCATAATGTTGCACAGTGGAGATAATAAAAGAGCAAAGATCACTTGCATTAGAGAATGCACATTAAGTATTTTTAAAAGGACACAAAAGTATGCAATAATACCTGAAAGGGTGGGCACTATAGGGAATAACAGACAACCCAGAGGGGTTGTGAAGTCCAACACTGCAATCACAGGGTCTGCCTAACTCTCAAAGTTTTCTGTTATTTTCACAAAATATCTACCCTGGAAGACATTTGCAGTTAGAAAATGGCCTGTGCATTTACTTTTGTTGATGTTTTGCTGCTGTTGCGTGTTGTATTTGTGTGTGTGTGTGTGTCTTCTTGTATGCTTTGGCTTATTTGGATAACAAATAGTCTCCATTGATTATATCATTTCTTTAAGTATAATGTTATATAAAATGTATTACACTTGAATGTGAGACATACCAAGCATTGTAAATAATGAAAAATAAAACTCTTTATATTTTAGTTATTTAAACAAAAGTAATAATAATAATATCATGAAACATGGTTTCTGTATTGCCATAACTTTATAACAAATCTATTAATTTTCTATTCTGTACTTGCATTTGTTAACCTGGGTAGGGCATTGATATACATGGCTTTTTTGAGACATAGCTCATGAATGCTGCCTGGTTAAGTGACTTGCTCAGAGTCATACTGACGTGACTTGGGGATGGAATCAACACCTGTATATCAGGAATCAGACGTAGTCCTCTACTTCAGCTCAGTGTCATTAGTGTGCAGATGCTCACACTTGCATGCAACCTCATGTAGCTTGACATTGGACTACGCTTGCAGACCAACAGGAATTAGGACTGTTTGGAGTACAAGAAAACTCATAAATCCATGCCAAATTGCAACTGCTCTCACTAACATTTGCATCTTACTCCTGAAGTCTTCTGATGCCAGAAAATGGGAAGCATGAACTGGCTAACTAATAATGTGACTGAATGATTGTGGGAGACAATGCAAGAATAAATGAATAAATAAATAAATAAACAAACAAACAAAGAAATAAGCAAACAAATACATAAGCTTGAGCAAAAGGAAGAACATAAATAGTAAGATAGTGATATGCAAACTAATGTCTGAGTATATACAGAACAGAAACTGTATTAGATATTTCCTCTCAAGATACGCATACATCAGTTGTTGAAAAAGCCTATGGTCTCCACTGGAAATGGAGAAAACAAGTATTAAAAATGCATGGAGGGCACATCACCTTTTGACTTTGAACATGAAAAAAAAAAAGTTAGAAGATTCTATATTGAAAGTCACAAAATCCTGTGTCCTGTCTTAAATGCCCTCAAGAACATCTTGACAATCAAGAAAGAAAACATTCACATTAGCTTTCCAGAGCATCAAGTACAATTAATGTACTGAGTGATCTGATTACTAGTTGTTTAGTCATACTAACAGCGTCACGTTATATAAGCAGATGTAATACAAATAATAGAGGGTCAAATTATTTTATGTTAATCTGTATATTTCTCAATTACTGGACGGCTCTGAAGACACCCGTTTCCTTCCATTTATTCCAATTTGTGTTCTTTCAATACATTTTTTCCATCATGCTAGACCGAATGAAGATATGAAAAGTCAGCAAGCAAGGGAGAGTAGTAGTGCTGAACCTGAATTCATCCTCAAGTCTTGGTGAGTACCTTCACGAGGTGGACCCTGTTTTTCACAAAAATTGCACCAAGACAACACATATATAGACTGTATTAATACAGCATATATCATGGACAGAAATATGTTACAAATTAAAAAAGATATCTGGGTGCACAAGACCCAGGATTAAAAAGTGCCCAATCCTGGTAAACACACTGGTGCCAGGACTAGAAAAGATGACAGTGTAGAATCCTCAAAATATCGAAGCATTCCTACAATGGGGCCAGGCCAGGCCCAGAGGGAGGATACCCCCCCTGTTGTAGAAGGAATTAGTAATCCACAAAAATCACAAAAACTGATAGGCCAAAGAAGAGCTATAAAGACAATAAAGTGGACAACTGAGGATAAGAAAGAAATTATGTATTGTTACTATTATGCAAAAAGCCCAGAATTTCCAGACACAAGATATACAAAATGATTAAGAGAGAAATTAGAGGAAAGAAAAATACTTCTATGAGAAAAACTGTGTAAAGCTTCAAATAAAAAAAAATATTCATTAATACAACAGATTTGTGAAAAACAGTATATAGATCAAAAAACATTGATCTGTTTGGAAAAAGAGGCATCTGAGAAAGTGTGAAAATATAAACAACACAACCTAGAAATTTTTGAAAAGTATAAAAAAGAAATATGGACATGGGAAAGAAAGAGAGATCTGATATGGTGAAATATTTATGCTAAGGAGAAAGCCAAATTAATAAATATAAAGAAAGCAGCCCCAAATATATTCGAAGAGAAATGCAGGCAAAGGCATCCAGATATGGAAAATTTCACAATAAAGAAAATAATATCACAAAGAGGGAATGTAGAAAAGAAGATTAGTAAAGTAGAAGTTAAAAAAAAATAGAAGGTGAAGTTATGGAGTGCCTGCAAAGTAAAGGATTTGGTGTAGAAGGTCTAACACAGGTTACATCACAGCAAGATGGAGTGAGTCCACAAAGTAAGGAGAAGCAGGAAGATCAGGAGACATCTGAAGAAGAAATATGGACATGGGAAAAACAAGAGATTTAATATGGTGTGATATCTATGCAAAGGAGAATGCAAAACTAACCAATACAAAAAGAGCAGCACCAAAGATATTTGAAGAGAAATACAGGCAAAGGAATCCAGACATGGAAAACTTTACAATACACAAAATAAGAAGACAAAGAGGTAAAGTAGAAAAGAAGACCAACAATGGAGAAGTTAAAGTAATAGAAACTGAGGTTATGGTGTACCTGCAAAGTGAAGGATTCAGTGTAGAAAATCTAATTCAGAAAGCATTAGAACAGGATAGAGCAATTTATATCCAAATTAAGGGGAAACCAATGGAACGGGAAGCAATTGGTCAGGAGCCATATGAAGATAATTTGGAGCCTTCCACAGGAAACCAGTATAAATATTCACTTGAAGCTTGACAGCAAGGGAAGGAGCAGAAAACTGTGGAAACTCTGATGCAGTCAATGTTGAGGAGTGATAGGCCAGTGAGTTCCCATATGACAGAGCAATGGATAACACAGGATGAAATTGAAGAGAATGTGCCACAGGAAGGTGCTATAGAACTTTCTATAGAATGCCCGCAGGAAATAGAAAATAAAAAATGTGCCCTCAGTTTAGAAGAAAACGAGCTAAAAGAAGAGTTGCTTGATTTAATAGAGATAGACATATTAAGATCAATGAAAAAATAGACTGCAGAACGTCAATAAAACCCAAAAAGTCAGAAGTTTGATAAAACAAATGAACATAGTAATAAGGACTGTCCATAGAGATCCATGTGATATAACAGAAGTAAACAGGATATATTACTGTGCAGCTAAATTAATAACTGATAAAGTCCTACTGCAACACAGGGTAGTAAGGGAAAGGAAGGGGAACAATCGGATACCATCATGGAAGTATCAAATAGAGAAAACTATAATGTTATTAAGACAAGAAGTGTCACTGTTAGAAGAATATAGAAGAGGGAACAGATCAACAAAAATGCCAAGAAAGATAGATGTAATAAAAGCAATGCGCAGTATTACAACAGACCAGGATCTATAATGCACTATAGCAAATAACAAGCTAAAAATCTCAGCACAACTGGAAAAACTTGGAAGACACACAGATAAATATAAAGGAAAAGTACAAAATAAGCAATTTATTGATGACCCAAAAAAGTTTTATAGAGAGTTGGGAAACAAGGTAAAAAGAATTGAAAGACCACCAAAAAAAAAGAAGAAATAGATACATTTTGGAGAAGTATTAATGAACATCTTGTGTGACATAACAAAGATGCTAAATGGAGAGAAGAAGTAAAAGAATGAATAAGAAGTTTAAAGGTACAGGGTATGAAATGGGATGAAGTAACAGCCAGACAAATTGAAACAAAGTTAAGAAAAGCCTCTATTAGAAAAACCCCAGGCCCAGATGCAGTATCTAACTTCTGGTTAAAAGTATTAACATCTTTGCACAAAGATTTAGCTATGAGTAAGAACTATTTATATGTGCACCCTGGACAACAAACCTGGCTAACAACAGGAAAAACAATGCTCCTACTTAAGAGTGAACCTGCAAGCTACCTTAAAAACTATAGACCAATAACTTGCCTTCCGACGATGTATAAACTATACACAGAGTTTATATCCATTTAGAAGAAAACTCAATTATGGCACTAGAACAAAAGTGCAATAAAAGAAAGTCATATGGAACAAAGGATCAGTTGTTGTTAAATAAAGTCATAGTGGAGAACTGTAAAAAGGGGACGAATACAAGTATAGCATGGGTTAACTATAAAAAGCATTTGATAGCATCCCACATTCATGGATAAAAGAGTGCTTAAAATGTATAAGATACACCCTACACTGATCAACTATATTACATTGACCATGAAACAGTGGCAGACCACTTTGCAATTAAACCATGATAAAAGACAAAATTATTATTCCAAGGATAAAAATTCAAAGGGGGATATTCCAGGGTGACACTCTGTCACCACTGTTATTCTGTCTTTCCCTTAACCCACTAAGCTGTCTACTTAACAGCTTAGGCCATGGCTATAATTTGGCTCCTAGAAAACAACAAAGTGTAAAGACTTCTCATCTTCTCTTTGTCAATGATTTAAAACTATAGCTCATCAGATAAGGAACTGAAAGCACAACTGCAAGTTGTCAAAACTTTTTCAGGTGATATAAGAATGTAATTTGGTCTTGATAAATGTGCAAAAACAACCTTTAAATCAGGAAAACTGCAGCACCAAGAAAACATCAGTTTGGGATAAATGTGATATAAAAGAACTTGAGCAAGAGGGAGTGTATAAATATTCTGGAATTGTTCAAACAATAAAGCATGAACAAATGTGAATAAAACTTAGTAAGGAATACTTTAGAAGACTTAAATTAATCCTGAAAACAACACTGATATCTAAGAACAAAATATAAGCTATAAACCAATTTGCTCTTCCTGTCCTAACTTACAGTTTTGGAGTGATTGACTGACCCCAAAACGCATTGGATAAATTAGATAGGAAAACAAGAAGGATGCTTCATGCTCACCAAATGATTTATAAAAATCAGTCCATAGCAAGATTATATAGTCCCCATTCCAAAGAAGGGATGGCCCTCCTTGAAACTGATCACATGTATAGATCTGCAATCATGGGACTCCATACATATCTGCTGACCTCATAAGACCCAAACATAGTGAAAGTTTTGAAACATGAAGAGAATAAATCTAAGATGACTTCTCTTCTTAATCTAGCAGAAGCATATCGGCATCAAGCAAGAATGGAAATCAAACCAGAAGTAGATAAAAATCAGGCAGCAAATGAATGTGCCAAAAAACAAAAGAAAGAATATAAGGTGAAGGACCAGATGAGAAGGCAAGAAATGTGTAAAATGCATAAGTATAGTTGCAAGTATAGAAAACTTCTGGAAGAACCCCATGTTGATCAGGAATGAACGCAGGAATGGTTAAGGAGAGGCAAATTCAAACCAATAGATGAAAGGTTGATATTGGCAGCTCAAGATAGTGGGCTGTGTACTCACTGGTTTACAAAGTCCATTGATGATGAGGGAGAAACAGTCAAATATAGATTTTGTAAAACCAAATTGGAAACAGTCACTCACCTTGTTGCTGGTTGTGACACACTAATGGCAGATGGACTATATACTGAAAGGCATAATAATGTGGCAAGATTGTTGCACTGGATTGTGCAAACATTATGTTACTGAAGTGGCTGAGAAACAGTAGAAACATGAGCCACAAAGCATCATAGAAAATGATGAAGTTTACATCACATGGGATCATCCATTACCAACAGATCAAAAGATAGATGCTAGAAAACTGGATATAGTGGTCCACGAAAAGAAGACAAAAGTGGCATTGATCACTGAAATTACCAAATCCAGTGACTACAGTGTCTTGCGTACAGACAGGCACAAAGTCATAAAATATCAGGATCTGTAGGCAGAAATGAGAGCAATGTGGAAGAAAGATACCTAGGCAGTTCCAATAGTAGTAGGAGCAACGCGTCTTATAAAAAAGAATCTACGATCATATTTAGATATGTTCCCACTGCATGTAACCCCATACGAATTGCAGAAGGAGTAATTTCTGGGCACACTGCGGGTGCTGCGAAGAGCACATTTGGCTGACATCAAAGATTGAAACAATACTAAATTCATTCACTTTAATCATACTTTGACTTAGGAATGGTGTCCATTCCTGTCATGGTATTAGAAACCCAAAAGACTTGGAGAAATTTAAACAGAATATTATAGTTACAGTCATATTAATGTGGACCTTGAGAGTGTACAAGCAGAACATTGAAACACACACATCTTCATTACTGGCATTTGCTCAGGGAGAGAAATTTTGTCAGTCACTCTGCATTTCTGGTTAAAGTAAACTGTCCTGAATCAATTTATGAGCACTTGCAAGTAATTCTCAAAATGATTTGCACTATGGATATGGGTGGGTATGATATTTATTACAGCAGCTGAAAAAAAGTTTGTATTATATAATTGTGCTGCGTTCTTACATATTTAATTTCACAGATATGTTATTCCCATGTTGATCTTAAGAGTCTGTGTTATTTTATTTCACACTTTCTTCTTCTTTCCATAGACTAACAATAAGATTTGTACAGCTAGTGATATGACAGTATGAAAATAAAAAGAAAGATTTGAATTTTAGTAGAAAAAAACACATAAGCTGGAAATTGTTTATACATTAAATAAGAAGTAAGAAACAATTATTTCTACAGGTATGCAATGTTTTAATGTGATATGGTACTAGGACACAAATATAATATGCTGAACACAAACTGAAAAATGATGGCTACACTGTTAAATGTTTATGTCAGTTGCACTCTGACCTTTACAGTATTATCATCATTTCTTTACCTGTGTGTGGTCCACATAGTCCAGGCAGCCACCAAAAAGTGAAGCCTCCTTTTAAATGTGTAATAAATCCACCATTATACAATGACTGGCCCTAAACATTTAAAAATGAGCATGCTGATTGGCCAGCCCAACCAGTATGCCCATTGTAAATCTGGGAATATACTAACGGAAAAAGGTCCGGTCGCCCGGACTTTTTCCATTAGTATATCCCCTGATTTTTTGTTTCTTGTCCAGAGGTAGCAATGGAGAAAGGAAGATCTCTGTTGCTTTAATCTCACTATGTTAAATGAGTTTAACACAGCGAGATAGCTTAAAAAAGCAATGGAGATCTTCCTTTCTCCATTGTTTTTTTAAAGATATCTCGCTATGTTAAACTTGTTTAACATAGAGAGATAGCTTAAAAAAAGCAACACAGTTCTTCATTTCTTGGTTACTTTTTTTTTAAAGATATCTCACTATGTTAAACTCGTTTAACATAGCAAGATACTTAAAAAGATCTTCCTTTCTCTGTTGCTACCTCTGCACAGCACTGATGTACTGTGTAAGCATGGGAACACAACCCTTATGCATGAGCAGTACATCAGAAATGCTCCAGGATACCTGCAAAAGGGTAGCACGGATTCATTATACAATGACATTATTTAAGAAAAGTAAGTATTTTTTTCTCAAATAATGTCATTGTATAATAGCAATAACCCACGGCTGGGTGTGGGCAATGCTTGCCCCGTCATGACCAAACCACACCAACCGTGGGTAAATCCATCATTACCCACACCCATCCGTAGGTTATTGCTTAAATAATCTACTAGTTTTATTGTTAAAAACAAGTAAAATTCAATGTGCTAAGTGCTTTTGTCCCTCAAAAAGCTCAGGACGTCATCAGAACACATAACCATTAGTACACATCCCATTATATACTCAACCCATATTCCATTAATTAATTAATTAATTGTCTTAAAGGAATACTCTTTCACCACATCCAGATAATATATATTACTCTGAAATATGCATAAAATATTTTTATTATTTGTTTACACTGACCATATAAAACTGATAAAATATATAACAATTAATAAAATATGTAAACAAAATATATAAAAAACAAGTAACAGCAAAGAAAAATATGGTAGCAGTTGTATGAAGTATAGTTCCAGACCACATAAAATAAACCAAGAACTTTAATATTCGGTAAGCACTTTCACTACTATCCATGGCTTCCTCAGACCATATACAAATGTAAAAACACACACAAAGAGGTTTTTAAATCTGTTCCTGAATACCTCATTAACCTGATGACCACTCCCAGTCAATCAGGTTGCTGTAGTCACACCCTCTTTCAAAACATCAGTCCCTTCATCTGTATTACATAGTACTACTTTTAAAATACAATTTTTATATCACATTAAAAATCTAGTTCAGCAATCAAAGCATTCAAAGCATTCCTAGGCGTCTACAAGCATTTCATATTTAGAAACATTTCAAAGCATTGCTTCTATTAGCAGCATATCAAATGCTATATATTATGCTAAGCATCATTATGTGAACAACAATGATACTAAAGTTTCTATTCATTATACATGCTTTGCTAAGTTCATATTGCACTATGTTATCTGCTTTGCTTCAGATATGTACTGTTACTTAAAAATTATTACTATAGCATAGCTAGGTCTGACCTTCCATATATTCCTATTACTTCTAACAGTATAAATAAAGCTGCAGTTTAAAATGCAAACAAGTTACCCATGTCATGTGATCAGATTCCATTTTAAAATCCGACTTCTTCCCATCACATTTTCAACTATTAAACTTATCCAGCAAGTGTAATCCACTTAAGATATACTTATATTGCACCCCCGTTATGTTGTTGTTTTCCATTTCCAAAAGTTAGAAATGTTAAAAATGAGAGAGATGTGCTCATTGTTATTGCAGCGCCTTCTCGCATGCGCAATGATGTCATCGCACTCAGCAAATGCTCCGTTTTGCTTCCTCCCACTTTCTTCATTCAATATAATAGACAACCAGGTATTATAAAACATATATCCTTGCTTGTTTTTGTTGTGTCTTTCGGCTTTTCCCGGTTAGGGGTCACCACAGCAGAACTCTGGTCCGCTAATAATTGGCAGTAACTTTTTACGTGCCGAGTTGCCAGCTCTGACGCACAACCTTCAATGAAGGTACGCCCATTCACGCATGTCTCCACACAGAAGACGCTCTAGCTGAGAATCGAACAGGACAACATCTTTACTGTGAGGCGACAACGCTACCGCAGCACCACCACCGCAGTAGTTTAAAGTACACCAAGTCACAAATTCATATGTATAAACAGTTCCAGTCTAGGGAAATTTATGCTTTTCCCATTGAATCAAACCATACTGTTTCATTTCTGTATTTCATATGTCAGTCAGGTATATGTGAATATAAGCACCAGACACATTATATGCATACATTCAGGCACAATTTTATACAAATATAATAAACCAAACATTAACTCTATACCTCTGGGCTCCCCATTCAAACCATATAATATATATTCTATGGATAATAATAGTTCAATATATATATATATATATATATATATATATATATATATATATATATATATATATCAGCAGTTTAGTGCAAATATATGCATCACCAATTTACTTAAAAACAGGACGTATTTCATATTCTTGTCCTAGATATAGACCCCAAGTATATACTTCATAACACACTCGGAACAATCTATTACTGTTGCCAAAGGCATTCTTACACAGCTATATGGTACTTTAAATATAATGTACTTTATGTGTATAGGGGCTTCTAACAGCCATTTAAAGATGGATGGATGAATGCTTTGGTTCTCAAATCTTATTTTTAGCAACCTTATCATAGACAGTCCATATTTACAAGCATATTTAAGTGAGTGCTGTCATGACAGGTTGAGTAAAACTCCAGAGTGTTCTTACTAAGTAGAAATATTTTTAAAACCACCTATTAAGTATAATATATGTCACTATTTTCTAGATATTCCTCATGCTTCTAAAGCACTTTTAATGGATACTTTCCCATTCCGTCTCTTCTCCTTATCTGCTCTGAGTTTGAGTATCCATCTGAGCTCACTTCTTTCTGTCAGATTCTTAATATTACCCAGCCTTTGCCCAATAATAACTTCTTCCAATGCTATAAATTTAAAATCATGGTATATACCACTTTTCTCTATGTATTTAGACAAGGCACTTACAGAATCCCTATTCCTTATACTACTAATATGCTCCTTAATGTGTTCTCTAAATGTCCTGTTTGTTTTGCCTACATAAAAATGTAGGCAGCAGTCACATTTTGCTGCATAAATAATATTCATACTGCCACAAGTGACTGCTCCATTCAGTTTATACTTATTACCAGTGATCGGGTAGACAAACTCATCAGTATGTTTAACATATTGGCACATACTACAACTGGTACATTCTCTGGTACCTTTCCATGTATTTGAATTACTTCCAGGTAAGTCCCTGGGGTAGCATAGCATGCTGTTAATATTTTTCCTATTTCTAGAAATGAAACTAGGACACTCTCCAACCACTTCCCTAATCCTTCTATCTGTCATAAGAAGCGGACAGTGTTTATTAAAGACATCTCTTACTTTCCTCACATCACTTGTGTATGCTATAGAGACATTAACTACATTCTTGTTAATCATTGTATCAGTTCTATTTAGTTGTTCTTCCTTTCCTAAGTGTCTTTACTTCTCCCAGTTTATATGTCACTTCCTTCTTTTTATAACCTCTATCATATAAATTATTTTTCAGAGTTACTAGTCCTTCTTTGAATGTGGGTTCCTGGTTGCTCAAGTGTGAAACCCACATTCCTTGTCCTTTAACTATATTTGGAAATGTTTTTATAGGGTGCCTGCTTGTCCTATACAATAATGTTTTATGATAGTACTCTTTCCTATAGACCTTGGTGCCAAACATACCTTCATTTCCTTTTATTACAAATATATCCAAGAATGGCAACCCTTCAGGTGAATGATTCATTGTAAACTTTAGGAAGCTAGCAGTAGCTTCTGCATCATTGACAAATTTATTCAATGCTGGAAGGGTACTGTCCCACACAAGAAAAATATCATCCACAAACCTGTGGTAAAGCTTCACATGATTCTTATACAATTCTAGAGGAAACAACTGTTCCACTTCCCATTGGGCCATAACTGCATTGGCATAGCTGTTAGCACAGCATGTTTCCATAGCTACACCTTCACGTTGTAAGCAGTATTTACTATCAAAAACAAACATATTGTTTTCCAGCACTACTTCCATAAACCTACATATTATGTCTATGAGCTGTCCTCCATAATCACTATTATGGTGAAGGAATCTATATAAATATTCAACACCTTCACCATTCGGTATTGATGTAAAAAGGGAGGTTACATCGAGGGTGACCAAACAGTGTTCCCCACTCATAGATGACATTTCACTATATGTATATAGGCTCTCTAGGAAGTACTTGGAATCTTTTAACACTATTTGAGATGTATCCAAGATAGGTCTAATTTTCTTTTCTATAAAAATGGAAAATGGTTCAGTGATCCAACCTCGGCCTGCAACTATACGTGTAAAAGGTGGAAACTGAGGGCCCTTGTGTATCTTAGGTTGCCCTTGAAATGAGGGTATAACTGGATGTTCAACTATCAGGAACTGAACCAGTTTCGTTTAAATACCATAATTAATCATAAATACAAATTTAGTTAAATTATTATCTTGTATTATATGACACCATTTCTGTAACATCTAAAACTCCTCCTGGCCAGAAGAGGGAAACTTCAATGTTGTGCTGGTTTCTAACTGAATGGGAATGGTAATAATCCAAACAGCAGTAGATGTCGATTCTAAGAATGCATCTGCTAAGCCTGTACAAATATAATTATTCTAGTTAGATCAGGATTGAATCAGATAGACAGTGTTCTGTTTCACTGTTATGTAACCAAATACTTGACAGAGCAAGACAGGGGCATTACCATACTCTGGATTCATGGCCATTACAGAACTAGGGTTCAGCAAACTTATACTTAAAAAGAGTCTCTGTGAAGGAAGGGCATCTAGTTTAGGACATACTGTAAAATATGAACACGTTTCTCTGTTCTCAGGTTGTCAGTCTTCATTACATGAGGAAAGCTAATAATTGCCTGTTTCCCAAATTAATCTGAAATATTTGGTTTACTTAGCCTACTTGCTAAGAAGCTTAGAATGATCCCAGAAGAATAAAAAAGCAGATAATACATCATGTATCTCTCTTCCTCCAAGCTAATTTAACCTACTGTTTGTGCTTGTCCAGCTATATGTGTAATGTATGTCCAGTCATTGTTGCCATTCTAAACTGGGTGCAAAACAAACATGAATGAAGTCTAAAGTAAAGTGTGGCTGTGGATTTTCTAATGGCATTCATTGTGCTATTTAAATATTAACTGGCTCTAATATTACATAGTAAACGAGTGTCCGCAGACACTGAAATGTAAGTCGCTAACATTTCAGTATCTGCAGACACTGAAAAAAAAAAAAACACAAACACCTAGAAGACAGCAGCCTTCAAGTGTGCACCCCCAAATGTATGCAATCTTGCCCTATATGCATTGAAGCAGTAGGGCAAGATGAAATCAATAGAAATTAAAAAAAATCTAAGTTTTTTTTTCGCGAAATAAATCCGAAGTTTAAGCTGTGCTCAGCTTGTTTGCGTGGCGCGCCACTATGCTTAGTCTGGCTGAAATCCTGAAAATGATAGACAAGTGTTACTGTGAAAGAAAACATCATCTAGCTGCTGTAGCGTAGTGGTACTGCTATGATATAGGAAGTAGAACATGCTCGGTTTGAATCCCTCCTCTGCAAAAATATTTATTTCTTTTACATTTCTTGACTGGGATAGTCCGACTGGATATATGTCCATTTTCAGTGGAGGCCTGTGGATAAAAGCTCCACATAACAAAAAAAGAGACAGTACATAAATCACTGAGTGATAAACTCAGGCAGACATGTTTAGAAAAATATAGTCAAAGAATACAGGCAGATATCAATATACACAATGTGCAGACTTACATCTGATTGGCAAAGACACATCAGAAAATGTGAACATAGAATACAATCAGCTCTCGTAATTTACAATGCTTAGACATTCAAATGCTATGAGACATAGATACTTGGCTAAACAGCAGGTTGGGTAGCAAGACATGTATTAGTGAAGTTGTTAGGTTTAGAACAAGAGCACAGCCAATGAGATGTGAGGTATTTTTTGAGTTCTGTTTTAAATAGGGGTAGTGAGGTTTCCTTGGTAATAGTAGTAGGGAGTAGATTCCAGATTTTACCGGTTGAGTTGGCAAATATAGCATTGCCTGCAGAGTTGTTGGATTTTTGGGTCAGTATCTTTAGTTATTTAATAAACTTTTAAGGAATCATATGGCTCACAGTAGGAGTGGGAATATATAAAATATAAATGTAAAAAATAATTTATAAATTTAATGAAGAAAATAGATTTAAGCAATGCTTTGCTAGTGTAAGCATTGCTTACCTACTTCCAGCTCTGCTTAGCTGGTGTAAGCATTGCTATGCAGATTTGCAAGTAGCTAAGCATTGTTCAGCATATTAAAAATGGTCAATCAAGAAAAAGTGTGGGAAAACTGCCCTATTTAAACTGCACAGGTGGGAATACAGCCATAACTATTTGGAATTGCTCACAGCAGGACCGCAATGTCTGGCGTTGGTGAAAGTGTTCGCTTTTGAGCATAACGTTGGGGCATCCAGGATTCCAGGGTCATGGTTGGGCTCCTAGTTAAAAACCATGATGGCAGGCTGCTGCTGCAGGACCAGTACTAGGGCTCACAGTACAAAGCGGAGGCCTGGGACCAGCTTGCACATGATCTCACCAGTGCCACTGGCATACCCCAGACTGGTGAGAAGCTACATCACAACCATGACAACCTGAAGCAGAGGAGGGGTGCACTCTTGAACCAATGGATCCAAGAAGCCTGAGTGCAGGATGTCCCACCTGTCTGTAAGTATGCAGTCTTATGTATCTCTAAGTATGGAAAATGTTCAACTTGTGACTGTGCAAGTGTGATTAATGTGTGATGTCCCCCCATACAGCTGCTGTAGAGAGGTCCGAGAATGTTGAAGCTCATGCTAGCGACTGGTCCGGCTGCATTGGCAGTATGGTGAGTACAGAATACCCCCTAATATTAACAGTAAGAAATCAAAACTATAGTAATGGTAGTACTGCCTGTACATATAATTGTGCTGTAAAAGTCAGGAATAAATGCCTGTGTCAGGCTGCCAGCATTACAATGGAGTATTCCTAGCTGCTGTTTAATACAGAAGTCAGTAGCAAACAAGGTACAATATGCAGGAGAGGAATATTAGAATATGGATGAGTGTGTCTAATTGAACCTGCCAAGAAAGTGCCATGTCAGGGCTACAGTAACACTTAGAAATGTAAAGCATTCCCCTGTGCAGATCATGCAGGAATAGTAATTGTGGATGCCTGTGTTGTACACAGATATGTATGTCAAAACTAATAAAGGTGATCCCAAACACTGGTGAGTGTCATCTCACTTGTACCTGAAAAATAGAAATGTGTATGTCCTGTAGAATGCATTAACTGAGGTGAATTGATTTAGCACTGCTTGTCTGCATAATTTAGAATGGGCATGTTCAATAACTGAAAAAAAAGGAACAGCACATATTTCCATCAGAATGTGTTTTACTTGTTTGTCTGCCAGTATTGTCCTGTGTTAACCTTTCATTTTCAGCTGTATGTAGCTGTGAATATACTGAAAATGTATAAGGCTAATGGGTGCAGACTTAAAACCTACACTGTGTACGCAGGAATCTAAATTGCAGTATGTAGTTGTAAAAACAGTCAAATGTGCAATCCAGTTAATGTGCACATGTTTCACAAATAGTGACACCAATGTCTGTTGTGTATGCATAATTTGTACTGAAAATGGGAAACAAAACAAATAATGCAACAGGTCATAATAAAAGTACTGTGCAAAAAAATATGTACTAGATAGAAATGTCACAAGCACCACACAGCACCTCCCCAGTACCTCAATCTGATAAAGACTAGGCCTGTAGTTCAATTTTGCACACTCACCACGGTTTGAATCCAGGGACCACCACTAACATCTCAATCTGGTTCTACAGTTATAAACTGCAATCTGAATAGAAAAAGTAATGTACGGCATGCATTTTACATACAGGGCACACAGGTAAAGACATCTGAATAGAAATACTAGTATGATGTGTATAATTATGAAAGGTGTACAATTGCTGTGTTGATCAGCCCCCAGTCCTACAAATAGATGGAAGATAGACTTCCACACTCTACAGTCTGGCCCAGACAAGCCCCTCAAGTGTCACACTGTCATGGATAGTTTCCCCAGTTGCTGAGAAACCTGCACACAGAGAATGTCACAGTAGAAGTATGTGAAAGGCACAACACATACTCCAGGGCTGCAACTAATATGTGAATCTGAAATATGTGTGGAAACAGCAATGTAATCTGCACACATCTGCACAGACCCATAGGTAAAGAAAATGGTATAGAAATAGGTTTGATGTGTATAACTAAAATAAGGGTACAATTGCTCTGTTGATATCTACAGCTGTTGGTGTGCTGTAGCAGCTCATGACCCAGGTAGAGTGTAAGTGCCGTCAGAATGTAGATGAGTGAATAGTAGTGTACTGACAAATACACTTGATAGCAGTTATCAATTGAATATGTTCCCTTCCCCCACCACTCAACTGATCCAACCATCATACTAAAAACAACATGGGTAAGTTCCTAAACAAACCTCTACTGTTGGGACCATTGTTCCATTTGATTTATCATTGTTTAAACTGTGTGCATACTAATATTCCCTGTTGAATAATCATTTTATTGCCTGCCTGACATACCACTAATTGACATGCTGTTGCAACCCTGAATGCCATACCATAAATGCATGGGTTCTGTTTGCTATGGCACTGTTATAATTGCACTGATTTGGGTAAATGGGAATATCCACGCATGCTATTTTTGACTAATGTTGTAATGTGTTGTGCATGACTAACCAATATTCATTGTTAATTTCCACACCATAGCACATATGGGAAGGAAGATCCCAGTGGATCTGCCTCTCCCACCCCACCTGGCCGAGGCACCAGGTCCCAGCAGATTTGGGACCCAGCCCTCCCTCATCTGCTGGTCCTGCACCACCCTTGGGTGGAACCGCTGCAGAGGATGGGGCTCACCCCCCTGCAAGTGGGAGCAGTGAGGATGTTGTCACTTGGGACAAGGTCTGTAGCATGGTGCTCAGTGTCCTCTAGACAGAGCTTGATGACCGCCTGCGCCAGGTGATGGGCAGGCTGGTGCAGCTAGAGGGGCAGGTGGCCCCTCCAGCCCAGACCCCAGCATAGCCAACTTTGGGGCTGTAAAGGAGTAGTGGTGACTGACGTTGGGTGGGGACATCAGTGCCACTACTACCATTTGTGGGGCTCATGAGCCTCGGATTCCCAACCACCCTCCCCGTCAAGGTGTTTACCCCCATGTGTCATACACCACCCCTGTCTGCTGTCTTGTCTGTCTTGTCTGTCTGCAAATGCAACCTCTCCTACCAAACCTCCCTCACCACACTTACCAATAATCCTTCCTTAACATCCCACTCTCACATTAAAAAGGGGCATCTGTCCCACAAAAAAAAAATCACATCCCAAAAATAGCTCTGGATTTCGCCCAGAGACATGTACCCAACACACAATCTAACCCTACCAATCAACCGTATTGTATGATGCCCACACACCTATCTGTAGGGTGTGAGGCTCCAAATTCTAAATTGCCCATATTGAAAGCAGCTGTTGCTGCGAAGGAAATGCTGCGCTATGTTCCTTTCCTACACCCATCCTGCACATCCCTACTTGTTTCTCCTCTTGTATGTCCCCCTGCTTGCCCCAGTTTCCCCACTTTCCTATCTCCCTTTTTTCTTTTCTTTATTTGAAATTAGCATGGGTTTAAGCGGCCATAAGTGGGCGTAAGCTAAGCTCATGTAAGCATTGCTTAGCTCTGCGCAAACCCGTGCAAACCCACTTACAACTGCTTTAAAGTGCCCTTAATCACTCTGTCTCCAACACACTCTGTTCTGCCCAACAATAAAATAACCATCCCTTGCAAGTCTCAAACCCAGGACCCTGCTCACTATAGCCAAAGTAATTTACCACTAAGCCATTTCAAATATAAATAATATGATGTTTTCTCAAACAGATGTATATGTATATGTATATATGTATTTATATATATATATATATATATATATATATATATATATATATATATATACATATACATATGCATATAAAGACAAAAAAAATATATGACCAAAGGCACTGTTAAGGGGGGGGGGGGGTGAAGGGACCCAAAATAAGTTATTTTATAATTATTGATATCATCCCCTCCTCCACAGCTGAACAGATCTGCCTTGCAACACAATAACCAACACTTCCAAGTCTCATACCCAGGACCCTACACAAGATAGCCACAACAAGTTAACAGTAATCCATCTCAGCTGTATTATGTAAGGATGATATCAATAACATATCATGCAGAACAGTCTGTCTACCATAGGGAATGTACAATGTGGAAACAGTAAACATTCTAATGATACATACACACACATACACACACACACACACACACACACACACACACATATATATATATATATATATATATATATATATATATATATATATATAGACATGTCTATACACATACATACATATATACATATATTACTACTTATAGATATGTAGATATATATTTAGAGGGTGCACAGCATATCGAACAGGCAGTATTCCAACAGTTGCCACCTTTTAAAATGGCCAGTGTTTGATTCTGTCTTACTAAAGACAATTATTGCATGAAACATATACCCACAGACAAGTCAAAGTATATGCCACCACACACAAGTTTGCATAAATAGAAATGTTTATTTGTGCACTATTTCAGTTGTATATGCCATTTCATATAGCAGTTAGGTGTTTGAAATACATAATAACTGAGTAATTCAACTCTCAAACAAAACATTTGATACAGTAATCTGAAAGCATAATGTATGTTGCTGTCCAGGCTAAGGCCTCCAAGTAGTACAACAGTAAAAAAAAACACTTGCCTGGAAGATAAGAATCAATCAACACTAATTAATTACAGATGTAGTTCAGCAGCCTCCAATTACACTCTGTACTCAACCCCTAGGGGGAAAAGAATTAAGTTGTCACAATGAAAATGTATCTGTTACATAACAATGCTTAACTTAAAACATCACTATCACACTGACAAACAGAACTGTCTGTAAGACAGTAAGCACTAGCCCACCACTGTTCCCATGGTGAAATGTATGAAAATCTACAGCCATATACCTTCATGTGTCTTTCTACTGATATCCCTCACATGTTGTAACAGCCTATGTTAAAAACAGTGCATAGCCCTCCCTAATAGAATGACTTACAAGGGCAGATAACAGTGTTACATACACTGAGCTCTGGACTGTACAAGGTCACACATGTTTTGTCCAGCTGTAGCCCTCATATATATGGACTCTACCCCACAATTTGTGTAGGAGTCCACAACATGACTGGGATGATAGCAAGAATGCCAGCACTAAATAATGATAGACCACTACTTAACAACCTCTTACTGCATGACGTATGGACAAAGCCTGGTATACAGATGGAGGACAGAGGTTGGAACACAGGGCCATATTTGCAATATTGCTATTATACTTTGTGAAAGTTGTTGGTGTTACAGGATTGGTTGCAACATACCCTTACTCAGGAATATGAAGTCAGAAACACAAATGGATGCAGCCATGTACTGTTAGTACTCAACAGAGAGAATGCCACTGATATATCAGAGACAAGACCTGTGTGGTGAACAGATAAAACATAACAGCTAATCCTCT
>NC_056728.1:1581946032-1581953532 GCF_019279795.1 Protopterus annectens | reverse complement strand
GCTGCACAAGCAACAGCTCACTCCACCTCAGGCCTACCATCCCCATCTGTACCTTGCTGGTGCCAGTGTACACCTGTATGTTTGCCGTTCATTAGCAGGGACTAGGCCAGTACACGTGGTGTTCTGAATTTGGGACACTGCAAAATGACACTCATGTGTAGCCCATAGTTGTCAAGCATCTGCAAAAAGGCTGAGGATGGGGAGGGGTGTCATCCTGAAACACAACAGTAAACTGAAGCAGACATCCAAAGCTCACTAAGAATGGCTATATCTGCACATAGTCAAGGTCATGAATTGTGGCATACATAACACTGACTCCAAAGCAATAGTGAAGGCACTATGTGACCTCCAAGGGCTGTGCACATGACTTGACCTTGCAAACTTGCAGAGTTGGGGGACATTTGTAGGGTAGAGTGACCAAATACTGGCAAGTGCAGATGGGCCATGCTAGTATACCCCTTCCAGGAATAGTGACTGCTGTAGCACACTTAACAGTTGATGCAACAACCTATCATGTTAAGGGTGTGCACACTTATGCACCCACATATTGTATGCATCTTAATCAGCATCTGCACAACTGCATTTGATTGCACAGGTCATATGTCACATATCAGGTTTGTGTAATGTTAACATATGCAGTATTGTGGCCCCATGGCATATCAGGGAAGAGGGTGCCATGTCAAAAAGGGTGTGTACACTCCTCATAGCCACAGTAAAGTTTAAAGGTTGACAGTGTAATTGTATTTTATTTGTCATACATGCACCGCTGATGATGAGATCTGCAAATCAGACATTAGGCATTCACTATTGACATCTGTCCACATATCATCCCAGGTATGTGTCGGACAAACACAAAGGGGCTGTGAGCAGCAGAGCAAACATAACTGACACACATATACACATTCAGCAACGGCGTGTACACCTGTGATATATGGTGCACAGTACATGCCAGGGTGCTGAACATGTGCACAGCAATACTGTGTACATGGGTGCAGTGTGTTCCAGGGGAAGGGGCATCACCTACTAACACAACTCATGCATCACAGAGATGTATAATGTTGGTAACAGGGATTGACTATAGCTGCAGGGCATGCTGTTGAGTGCCATATGTCGTGCATGTTGACAGATGGGTAATGAGAGGTCAGTGTGTAATATCTTTGTGCAACCTCACCTGTAAGTGTGTGTGTGTGTGTGCGTGTGTGCGTGTGTGTGTGTGTGTGTGTGTGTGTGTGTGTGTGTGTGTCTGTGTGTGTGTATACAGTTATGCAATGATGTACGGGTCTTAAAGTGCGTTTCTTGTTTTCCCCTAACAGGTGGCAAGGTGAGTCAGGGTCTCTCGTGCAGGCAAACTGATGTTAGTGTCCATACAGACTCTGACAATGATGATAGGTGTGGTGAGGCACAGGCAGGGTTGTCAGGGGCTGAAGCTGTGCCATCGTTTGATGTCCCACTTTTATCTACCCCCCCGCACACAGTCACATTGCCTGTACATACCCCATCACCAATGACCATAGATGAGGGACAGTTGGTGGGTGATGGCATGGGACAGAACAGTGTGGTGACTATGGCAAGTTTGTCTGGACACAGAAGCCATAGTCAGATGCCCAGTGAGGTGCCACACAGGCAGATGCACAGGGGTGCTCATAGGAGGGCTGCTGGTTATCATGCCCCTGGCAAAAGTGCCACAGCTGGTGTCACCAGATGCATGTTTCAGGCCATCATGGTGGTGCAGGCACGTATGGAATGTTATACCAGATAGGGTCTGAGGCTCCAGCGGGCTACTCATTCTGTTGTTATTGACAAAATCCGTGATCTTGCAAGTGTCAACTGTTATTTTGCAGAGATCCTGGATAGATGGTTGGGTGAGATGGTGGGAATCCTCAACCGTGCAATGTCTGTGCTTGAGCATATGGTGGGAGTAGTGCGACAGCCACGTGAACATAGGTCAGCAACACCAACAGGTGGAGATTGATGTGGACGTTCAAGTCAGAGCTGCACCCGTAGTGGCAGTACCACCACCAGCACTGTAGAGGGGGTGCTGTCCACACAACAGAGCAGGCCATGTGCACATTGGCCCTGGCCAGTTCCAAGAGGGACCCAGATCCAGCAGACATATGTCATCATCAGGGGAGAGTACCATATCTTGACTTTTACCTGGTAGTGCCCGTGGAACCCCTTGCAGGCACAGTTCTCATGTCCATGGCCGGAGATGGTGAACTGCACATCCTGCCAGGTATGGTCTGCAGCTGTCCAACAAACCCTTGTACAGGGCAGCCACATGGCAGAACTGTGTGCATGGAAATACACACACACATCACCAACACAGCTAGGGCAACCCTATACCTACACACACCACATCTCCACAACCCAAATAATAATGAAACCCCTAAAACACACACACATGGTGTCAAACAAATGGCTCAGCCTAGGTCTCTGGCAAACCCACAACAAACCCTGTGCATATGGTGATACCTGTGCCACATCCCTGGCATCCATAGCATCAATGCAGGGACAGGCTAATACGGTTCTGATGCACAGGGTGACTGTACTAAGGTGTACCAATGTAATGCTGTGTAACATGTTTGCAGCACTAAAGTTTAATGCTTACATGTCAGGGTGTGTAGCTGTCCAGCCATGATGCATTATAGCTGTTATTAACACTGTGTGATTGTGGTCTCCATAATGTATTCTGTTTGTGCTGTCCAGCCATGATGCATTATAGCTGTTATTAACAGTGAGTGATTGTGGTCTCCATACTGTATTATTTTGTGTTGTATGTGTCTATGTGTCAGCAGGAGGTTGGTCTGCTGTTGTTTCCTACAAGGGATATGGCACTGTGGTGATACCTTGACTGTGCCATATCCTGGGTACAGCTGAACACAAGTCATAGGTCTGTATAACAGTTACTGCATGTGCCACATGCCTGATAGGATTGAGGGGTGTATACAGGTGAGTGGATGGTGGCAGATGTCAGCAGCCCTTCTACAGTGGACAGTGGTAAATGTACTGGGTGGTACACACCACATGTTTGTGTATAACACACACACACACACACACACACACACACACACACACATACACAGGCTTTGGTGTTGATGCAATACACAGAGACTACTGTACACATGGATGTATGTGCTTTTGGCAGGAAAGATTTTTTCCTATGTAATTCCACCAAGACAGAATAAGCACAACATCGCATTGAGAAATAATCAGTCTGCTAGTTTAATGTCATTGACGATGGTACTGGCAGGGTATATGTCCCCTTCCTCAATGTAGTGCAGTCCTCAAATTCGTAGACATAGGTGTGCTGGTGTGGGTGCACAGCCCTACCCTTTGGAGGGTGTGGGGTGGTGTAAAACCGCAGATAGTGTGATTGACAACTGCTTAACCTGTTAACATAAACTGTACAGTATTACAGCTGACTAAGCAGGGGGGATACACACAATAACCGCAATGATGGTGGCTGTGTCCACAAGATCCACACCCAGCTATATATAACAACCCCAGTATCGCTGTACATATATACAGTGAGGAAGAGAGCATTTACACATCTTCTACTTTTTTGATGGAATGAATTTCCACAAGATGATACCTGTGAAATGTTAGTATTTGCCAGTCAGTTCTCAGACAGATGACCTCCTGGGACATGTATTTTCTGCAAACTGAAGTAGATCCCTTCACATACACACACACACTCTTACTTGGCAGAAAATACATGTCACAGGACATGTATTTTCTGCAAACTGAAGTAGATCCCTTCACATACACACACACACTCTTACTTGGCAACACTGACAGTAGTACCCCTACCTAGGTACTTATTGTTACTAATGTGTGTGGCCTTAAATGCACACACCACACAGCTTTTAGGATGAGGTGTGTCTCAGGTTAATTGTTAAGTGAAGAACATCACCAGGCCTTGTACAGTATGGTAATGGGGGATGTACTGGTTGTTTATGAACAATACATAGTGTGACATACTGTCATATACACATTGATAAACACATAACAGTCATACACACACCTGAGAGACCTGGATTTATCAATGCTAACTACCTTGTCAGTGTGTCCATTCTATTACAGATAAGTTGCACACAGCACAAGCATCATTGGGCTGGATAGTGTAATCAGTTACCTGTATAATTGATGGTGGCAAAGGTCCCCATACAGTGGACCTTGGGACATCTACTGGGGGTACCATGGTGTAAAGACAGTATACCCAGCACCCACACCCCCTATTGGATATTGTACTCACTGAAACCCATGATAATACTCTGCCATATCCACAATCACACATTGACCAGGACTGCAATACAACCCCTTGGCTATCTCAAGAGTGCTACTACAGGGATATGCATCTATTGCACATGCTACAGGGATAGTAGGGTGATGCTTTGTCATGGCTCTCCTATGGTCAGCAACATCACTATCCCTTATACTGTATGGCAAGGTGTATTGTCTTAGGTGAATGTGGCCTCAGAATGCTGTATCCTACAAATATACACACTTGCACACATAAGCACACTTGCCAGGACTCAGAGGGTAACCCATGCATATCTACCCATTTGTACAACAGTGTTGTGCCGGTACTGCAAGCTCTAGGTAGCCCATAGGGTGAAGAGTGTAACAAGGTACATGTAATGTCCATTACAGCAGCAACCATATATAACTATGGCAATGGAGGGTGTAGTGGGTGTGAAGGCCCTCAGGGTATTATCAACTACAGGTTTACAAACACACAGACACTGTTTTCAGTAATGCACATTGACACATTTGTCAGTACTGGGGCCATAGGTGGAGGTGTTCCTAAGTGTGTACCGGAATATTGTCCATGGAGAGATGAGAAGAGTAGGCAATGTAGGTACAGTGGTATCATGCCACCTGCCATTTGTCAGCAGGCCTTCTATCAACTGATGCCACGTGAGTGATCCTCAGGTTGACAGTTAAATGCAACATCCAATCATCTGGTTGCCTCTTGCTGAGGGCCAGTGAGGTGTTCCAATTGACATGTATGCAACATGTATTACATAACATGGTCAGTGTCTGTCTTGAAGAGCTGTACCCAAGCATGTTCTGTTGACTGTGGTAGTGTAATTGAGAAATCCATGGCATGTGGTGCGTACAGGGTGGGGCTTCCAAGCTGTGGCATTCATAACACAGCTGGGCAGACATGTCAGTGTCAGTCAAGCATAGATTGCCTGTAAGTAGCCAAGATGGATACCTGACATCTGCACATCTGTACAGAGGAAAGACAGACATAAGCTACCCAATTGGTTATACATTAGGATGAATGTTTTGACAGTTAGACGTCTGACACTGATAGGTATGCCATTATTACATGACAGCAGCCCTCAATGACATGTCCTATGCACACAGTAGTCTACAGTTGATATCCACATGTCAGATCATAATCCAGTAGCAAATACTTAATGACACACAGCTCACACACCAAGAACATGATAGTCAGGACTCAGAGTCTGTCTTTGCATGCAGGGGTGTTTGGTTCCAGTACTACAATCTGCAATCTACTCTTACTTGGAAAAGCACTGTTAACAGTCACAGTAGTAATGTAATGATACAATACATGCCAGTGTGACTGCATATAACCTGGGATACTACTCATGTATGAAACACACATGAAATGAAAATATTGTTGCACTAGCCATATATACTCAGGTGTCCCAATCAGTAGACTCACACCCCTTCCTACTGTAATGACAGCACATAGATGCCTGTTATGTACATGGAATTAAATACACTTATTAAATATGTCATTACTCTGCTATTTTATCAGACTGGAATGTGATCACTGGTTACCAGGGTTGAGCCATGCTTAGCAGGTTTCAGCATTGCAGCAATATAAATGCTAAGCAGATTTGCGCACTGGTAAGTGAAGCCTACATAAGCTGCTAGGCATGTCACAAAGCACTGTGCAAACTACAGGCAGACTGCCACAACACTGGCTTAGATATCTTATGAGGGAATACACATGTGCTTGCAAATATAGCAGGCTCTACAGGCATGTAACAGCACGGGGTAACAGACACCTGTGTGAATAATGATGTACTGAACACATGCACCTCTTACTGCATGACATATGTACAAAGGTTGACAGAGTTGTGGCTGGAGGCATGGCCAATATTGACGTGTTGCTGTGATAAACCCATACATTTACTGGTGTAACAGGGTTTGTTGTGACATATGTCTTCTGAGGGATATAAAGTCAGTAACTCACATGGATGTCACCATGTACTGACTGCAATCCTCAGAGTATGCTACTGCATTTCTAAAGATAGGAAATGTGTGAGTAACACAACACATGTAATACTCCAAACACTGTCCAGTCTGCAGATAGCCCTACAGGTGAGAGTTTCCCCAACCACATAACACTGTTATGACAGATATTAAATCAAGTAGAACAGCCATATCCACACAAACCCTGTTAAACCAACATTACTTCAAATGTAGAAGAGCAATACTTGCATCCTGTCCCCATGTCTGGAACACCCCCCTCCTGTTTGTTGGCTTGTCTCCACAGTGTATGTTGTAAGAGGTAAGTGCAACTACCTTCTGTGATGCTGTTTGTCAAACACCAACATGAAGTCCTGCTCACAGTGAAGGAAAAGGACCAACACCCACATGAAGTGCTTAGTTATAGGAGTGTGTTTCCATGCAATTGGCTGCAGGAATGATACTACAGCTGTTCCACCTGAAATTAGCTAGTGCGGGACTGCAATTCATGCACAGGACATCAGCTGATCATGAGCATCACTTACAAATCTCAAGCTGCTGCCTAAGCAAAGCAGGTTTACTTTTCCACATCCACCAGAGAGGGAGTGAGAGAGACAGACAGAGACAAAGTAAGAAAGGAAGGGAGTAGGAGAGTAAGAGCCAAGCATGTTTGTGTATGATCCATGGGTGGTGAGTGGTATCTGGGCATTATGATGGTCGCCTATATTGTGTACTAATCCATACTGTCACATGGTAGTTGCACATGGCTGTACACATTTATGGCTGAAGATTGTCGACAACAATCTCTACAATGTTTGGAAAATGTTGGCCTTGTAATGTTGACAATGGGACATGTAGCTCCTCAATATAAGGATGTAGTAAAACCCACGCTGCAATGGACCCTGTCATTATACAATCACCCCAACACCCACAATGGGCAATGATAACACACACTTACCAGTACTGAGTTTCAAACCCCTACCTGACTATGTATTGTTATTACATTGTTATGCAGTTATTGCACACACCATGGAGCTTACAAGTTGGAGAGGTGTCCAAAGGTATCTTTGAAGGTGAGTGACATCAGCAACAGTGATAAAGGAGGGATAAGGGAAGTGTAGTACATGTGACTGTCTACAAAGGCAGGTGTCAAGGAAGACACAACCACACTCTCTCAGGGAATCACACACATTATCACAGTTGGCAGGGTCAGGATTAGAACTCCTACCTAACTAGTTTGCTACACTATAGTATTATACAGTTATCAAA
>NC_056728.1:1581936032-1581941032 GCF_019279795.1 Protopterus annectens | reverse complement strand
CCATCTGTAGCAGGCCAGTGCATTCTGTCACTCCAACAGTCCCAGGCTGCAAGCCACCGGATTCCCCTGGGGTGACAGGGTAGGTGTGCAAAGTGTTAATGGCAATAGTTTTTGTCCTTATTAATCCATTGGTGTGGATGCTGGCAGGGTGCTGCTTACAGCTAGGGACACACTGGCATGGGACACCTCTTCAGCATGTTTCATTCTTTGGGTATTCCCATACAGAAGTGGGGGTCATACTGTACGCATTCCCAACAGCAGGGATATGACCTGTGATGAAGCTGTGGCTGATGGTGGGGTGAGCTGAGTGCATGTGTGCTATGGAAGTTTCTTGCAGCTGACTCACAGATATATGTGGGGCATTCCCCTTATGCTGGCTTGTGAGGGGACAACAGCAGTTTCTCAGTACTTCATAATTGTGCCTTTTGTGGTCTGACAGTGTTTGGCCAGACTACATCAGTATTCCGTACTACACAGACAATTAATGTGCTGATAACCTGTATGTACAATTCCAAAGGTGTGTCCATTTGACAGTAACATTTTATACACTCTCTGTCTAGGGTACTTCCACCTGTGTACTGTGTGTATGTCTGGGCCCACATTCATGCCATGTCCATCTTTCAGAAGGTGCCAGATATTACATCCGAACAATTAGTATGACTTAATGCTGAATTGGGTCTTGCTGGGATGCATTGTGTTTGGCACTGCAGTTGTCGGTACTTGGCCCTGTCATCAACAGTACTGGCCATAGGCCACCAGGACACAACCCTCCATGCATACATGCTGACAACTTCCACACAATATACAACACACAACAACCCAACACACAGAGCCCTGCATATTGTACACATGCAACACTATCCTGCTAATTTGGCCAGCTCAGGTAATCTGTGCACAACTGTTATTATACCCACATGTACATGTTACTACATTTCTACGTAGGATTGTGTGGGGGGGGGGCACACCTGACAACTGTAAACATTTGCTGTGACTGTACTGGTATTTTATGTACAGTGTTGGCTTCCATGTCATTCTGTATTCTGATCTATCATGTAGACTAGAGGCATATCATAGTACCGTTCTTAGGTTTTATTGACCTACATTTCAGTTTCAGATGTCATACCCTTCAGAAGTAACATCCAACTGCCTGACCTGTTGTAGTCTGTCTGTGTAGGTCTGGAGGGGGGGCTGTTCTCCATTGCCATCAATCGGAGACCTTAGCACAGCCTTTCTTTGTGGTCATCTGCAACCTGTCCTGCTGGCTGAGACTGTTGTTGGGTATGTGAGCCTCACTGACATGCATGTGTGTGTCCTATAGACACACATTTGGCCAACCACATGTCCTGCAGTGGGATATGTCACCTTGTCTAGTTCTGCTTACTATGCTGACACCAGTATTTGTTATGGATTTCATGCTGCCCATATAGGTGTCTACTATCTGCTGCCATCCCATTCAGCCACCCAATTCCCTTGCATGCTCACATCCATACCATAGATATAAGTAGCAGAACATACTACTCCATTCAGCAATTGATAGAGAGAGTGACTTACCTTGTTGCTGTGCCAGTATTGAGGATGGTGCTGGAGGTCTGATTATGTTGGATGCATATAGTACACTCCTTATACATGGTTAAGCACAGGCAGTGTCATGTTTGGCATCCCATTTACTGTATGTGTAAGTCAGTGAGAGAGGTGTCATTCCCTGGGTTCCTACTGTGTCAGTGTATGTGCTATGTGTTGCCTCTTTGCCAAAGCCTGGGCATACCGGGCACCCCTCCTTCTGCCTACAGGGGCAGGCTCAGGTGGTTCCTCCTCTAAGTCAGTCTGTGCCTGTGCTGGCCTAGACAATCGTGGGGAGCTATGTAGCCCTGCCCCATGCTGCTCCAGCTGCAGCTGTTTCCGCAGGTTCATATTGTGTAGCATGGCACATACAATAAAAATGTGGGTATATTTAGCTGGAGAGTACTGCAATGCTCCACTGGATATGTCCAGGCACCGGAACTGTGACTTGAGCATCCCAAACACACACTCTATTATGATTCTGGCTTGTGCGTATGCCTCATTATGGAGTTCTTGTTCAGGTGTGTGTGCATTTCTGATGGGTGTCATCAGCCATGGCTCCAGTGCGTAACCAGTATCCCCCACTAGGTGGCCATATGGGATGTCCCCATTGGCAAATCTCTGGAACAGCTGCATCATATGCCAGATGTGGGAGTCGTGATTGCTTCCAGGGCTGCCAGCACACACATTCATTATAATGCTCTGGGCATCGCACATGATCTGGCAGTTGATGCAGGGGAATCCCTTGTGGTTTATGTAGACCATACCCCGCTCGCCAGGTGGTGCTTTGATGTGTATGTGCATGCAGTCTATAGCACCCACTACCTCAGGGTATTCTGCTATTTTTGGAAGAGATGCATATTGCTGGTCAACGCCTCATGGGTGTTGTGGAAATATATGTGTTCACCGACATGTGCTGACATGGCATCCAGGAACTGATGGAGTACCCTGGATGCTGATGCCTGTGAGATCCCCATGATATCCCCAGTTGGCCTTTGGAAGGTACCTGTGGCTGGTATTATTAAGCCTACACATACCTTGGTATCCACTGGGATGGGTTCCCCTCTGTTGGTTCTGTGTGTGAGGTGTGATAGGCACAGCTCAACAATTTGCTGTAGAATGTCCCTGTCCACCCTATAGCACTCCACTATCTCCAGCTCATGTAGCCCCTAGTAGGTTACCCTGGGTCTGTACACTCTTCTCCATCTCCTCACTGTGGGTTGGTCATTAGCATTCTCATCCTCACCACCCTCAGCCTCTTCCACATATTGATGTATGAGAGCTACAGCAGCCCCTATCATTTTGTTGGTTCTGTTAGGTAAAATGTCCCTGTTTGTGTACACCAGTGGTGTAGAGTTTATGGAAAAAAACAGAGTGAAAGGTGTTTGCATGGTTTATAGTAGTGTGCTGGGCTGGGCGGGGCTGCTGCCTGTGTAATTGGCTAATTCTGATACATTTCACCTACCAGCTATGCTAGTTCTCCTTGACTACCTTCCTACTGCTGTTTTCCCTTCCCATTGCCTTCCTGTTTAAGCCCCAAGGTGCACCGCACATACCCAGTGCTAAGATGTGAATGGAGCTGCTATTTCCTGTTTTTTTTTGTTTTTTTTTTTTTGTTTTGTTTAAAACCCAGTGCACGGCATGCACACCCATTTAGGCACTATAAATACTGCTTAGCAGCTTCAGGCACACCTCTTCCTTAGCTGCGGGCCACAGAGCTCCAATAAGCTTACAGCATGCATGACACACCCCATTATGAAGTCATCTGGCTCGTAGCCTTACACCATGGTGTTACTGTACCTACATGGTTGGGTGCAAGCTAGCACTGAGTGGAAATCTGTGATTCAGTATCATTCCCCTCATTTGCATAGAATTGACTGCTAATGCATGGTTACAAAACTGACACTCAGCCTTCCCCCTTAGCAACCACTATTCCATGGTCTTGTGTTATGCATGCCATTGACTATTATGGCAAAATGATGATTTTGGTTTAAAAGCTTATTTCCAGCTTTTTTCTATTATTTCCGGGCTGATCCCATTTGCACACTGCTACCCTACGCTTAAATGTCCGAAATCAGCCCAAAAAAAGTTTTTTTTTATAATTTTGAAACTAGTTTTCATGCCTATGGCCATATATTTGGCCTTTGGCATACCTAACCCTTATAATACATGTTTTTGTATGAGCTGTCATGCCTCCATTTTGTAGTTTGCAGTAATGTATTCAGCTACTGGCTGAATACATTTCTGCAGTCTACACTATTCCTGCACGGATGCCTGCCTGCTTCCTGGATTGCTAATTCACCTCATTTGCATGGTTTTCACCAGCAAATGAGGTAATTAGCATACAGGGGCTGTGTCTGTGCAGGAATAGTGCAGGAGCACTATTCCTGGATCACACATCAGCCATATTGCTTGCAGCAGCTCTTGCACTATTCCTGCACACAGTGCAGAGGTTGCTGAATCCTGAGGATTATTTGTATTGTAAAAATTTTATTTGAATCGCTCACCATGGTTGTCTTCAAAATGCCCCATAATAGTAAACAGGGGTGTGATTTAAAATTATTTTAACTATTTGGGCTGTACATAAAGGAGATCAGTATGGCTTAGTCCCTTTCATAAATACAACACAGCGTATTCAAAATTTCAAATCAAATAATCCCCTCTTCTTGACTCAGTATGTCAAAAAACAGAAAAGGTGTCTCTGCACTTCTGTGTTTCTACTTATCAGTACATGGTCTTTGTTGATAAATGGCAGCATAGATTCAAGAATGGTGACAGCACCTTAACTGCAATCCTCAATCTAATGGACAGTATCTTGAAAATGCTCACAGCACCTTAACTGCAATCCTCAGTTCTATGGACAGTATCCTGAAAAATGTTTACAGCACCTTAGCTGCAATCCTCAGTTCTATGGACAGTATCTTGAAAAATACTCACAGCAGCTTAACTGCAGTCCTCAATCCAATGGACAGTATCTTGCAAATTGGTCACAGCACCTTAACTGCAATCCTCAATCCAGGAGCAGTATCCTACAAAATTACCACAGCATCATCCCTGCAATCCTCAATCCAGGGGATATTATCCTGCAAAATGGTCACAGCGCCATAACTTGAATCCTCAGTTTGATGGACAGTACCCTGCAAAGTAGTCACAGCACCATAACTGCAATCTTCAGTTGAGGGGACAGCATCCTACAAAACAGTTATAGCACCATAACCGCAATCCTAAATCCAAGGGACAGTATCCTGTAAAATGGTGACAACTCCATAACTCTAATCCTCAGTCCAGGGGAAAGTATCCTGTAAAATTATCATAGCTCAATAACTGCAATCCTCAATCCAATAGACAATATCCTGCAAAACACAGATGAAAGAAAATGCTTTTGAGTTGGTCCACCACCTAGCGTTGTTAAATGAACGCTTCTCCTCTGGTCTCAACCG